>NW_007247739.1:103657-112171 GCF_000164805.1 Carlito syrichta | reverse complement strand
AGAGTCTATAATACTGAGTGATCTCTCACAAAAACAAAGATCCGAGTATCACATGTTCTCACTCATATAATGGACCTTTAACATCCAATGTAATACTATAAGAAAATGACTGACAGTAGTGGGAAAGTATGGGGGGGGAGGGAGATGGGATCAGTGGCAGAAATATCTGTCTGGGGATGAGGAAACACCTCTTATCAACAGGGTGCCTGAATGAAATGTACTTGTATACCTAACTCTTAACTGTACCCCACAACACCATAATAAAAAATATTGATTAATTAAAAAAAAAGAAGTCTCATATTTCATTCTGCTATTGTAGTGATTGCTTTTATTTTTTTCTGTCTTGCATACTTTTGTATTATTCTTATAAAATATAAAGCTAGTCCATTTTCATACACCCCCCTCCAAATAAGACTTACAATTTTTCTTCTCCCAAATTTCATATTATTATTATTATCTAATGTGTATTTTCAATCCATCATGCTTTGATGTTATGAAAAAATACCTATTACAGTTCATACCAACATAATTTTACTTTTGTAGTCCTAGTAAGAAGAAGCTGAGACAAAATTAATATAAGTAGAGTTGATTTGGGCCAAGCTTGAGGATTGCAACCCAGAAGTCTAGATTCAAGTTGTCCTGAATATACAATCAAATTAGCAGTAGTTACAAGTGGATTTCTTTTTTTTTTTTTTCTTTGAGATGGAGTCTCACCCTGTCATCCAGACTGTAGTGCAAGTGCCACTGCAGCCTCAACTCACTGGGCTCTGGCGATCCTTCCGAGTAGCTGAAATTACAGGCATGCGCTACCACACCTGGCTGATTTTTTGATTTATTGAAGAGATGAGATCTTGCCAACTTGCCCAGGCAGGTCTCAAACCTGCGGGCTCAGGCAATCCACTCACCTCAGCCTTCCAAAGCACGGGATTACAGGCTGAGCCACCCAGTCCGGCTAACAAGCGGATTTCTAAAGGCAAAAAAGGAGAACTGAGTGGGCTAAAAAAAAAGTTGTTTGTCAGGAATTTTTTATTGGTTTGTAGAAATAACATTGATTAGTGATTTTGACTACACATTGTCAAGCTATAGAGTGGGGTTATACAGTGTCAGGTGCAGCATTATTAAGTTAGTGCATATCTGCTTATGGTGACAGCAACTCATTTCAAGAGATGAATACATAGCTCAAGGGGAAAATACAATGTTAGTGCTGTCTCATTTTAATGTCTTTCTGGACCTGATAATTAAAAAGCTTGCAATCTTCAGATAAAAGTTATTTCCTCATTTACTTCTTTAATCTTTGCTTCTTTCTGCCATTTCTTCTCCTCTGTGTTTGCTTTACTTCATGCTGAAGTATATCCTTTAGTAACTCTTTTTTTTGTTAGCAAGGATCTTTTGTGTATCTGAAAATGCTTTTGATATTGCCCTCACTTTGAATGATAGTCAGCATGGTACAGCATTTCAAGTGAGTTATTACCTATTCTCAGCCACTGAAGACAATCCATTGTCTTCCAGCATCTCTTGTTCAGTTGTTGATAATGGAGAAGTTGCTTTCATTGTTATTGTTAAACTTCCATAGATTATCTAGGATTCTCTCTCTCTCTCTCTCTCTCTCATCTTGCATGATTTTTTTTTTTTTTTTTTTTTTTGTCCTTAGTGTTGTTATGTAGTTTTCCAAGCTACATTTGTCTTTATTTATCCTGCTTAGGATTCAAAATGCTTTCTCAGTGTGAGGATATAGGAAGTGTATCCACCATTACCCTTGTAATTTTTCTATGGTTCTGCACTAGTATTCATATTAGTCCTAGAACAAACTGCCTACTCAGTTGCATAATTGGCTTTCCTCCAAACTGGGGAAGCAGTGAAATTCTAATATTTTATTTAATCATCTTCTTTTCTTGCTCCACTTCAGGGCAGGATGGGGCAGGTGAAATGGGAGCCTTGCAGGGATGTGTCAGATCTCTGCTCCTTGGAACCCATGTTAAAATTTGTGAGTGAGGTTGAATGTCTGACTGCTGCTGCTGATGAATGTGTTGCTGTTTTCTGCTTTCATTTCATTTGGCATTGGCATAAGAATTCTAATATTCAGCTTCTCTCCATCATCTTCAACTTGAATTCTCCTGTTACCTTTATAGGTTTTTTTTTTAATGTATAAATTCTGTCTCCAGTACCTGCTAAGATCTTCATGGGGGAGAGATGCCATAAACCATTACCCTTGAACCTTTCCCTGATGATCCCATTACAGGACCCTAAATAAGTCAGACCCTTGTAGAGTATTATTACCCAACTAAGTAGCATTCTGTTAAACCCAAAATTCTAAATCCGATGCAAACACACGAGGGTCTTTATTCAGGCTCGAGTCTGGGCTCACAGACCGAAACCAATGCAGCGGCTCGAGCTTGAGAGCCCCGATCCAGTATAGCAAGCAGTTTTTATATGCAACTTTAGGGAAATTGAGGCTAGCTTCAGCTGCTGACCACAAACGGCTGGGGGGGCTGGTTGAGACACCAGGACTTTCCAGCTGTGACTTGATTGGCTAATTTGCTATTGCTGGGGAAGTGGGGTAAGAAGTGGGGCCAGGGTTTACACTGTAACCCTGTGGTTTTTCTTGCTGCTGAAAGCTTAATTTGCAAATTGTGGCTTAAGTTTGTGCCCAGGATTACCTAGTAACTTTGCAAAAGGCCTGCTGCACAAGCTGCACAAGCGGGACTACAGAAGCAAAAAGAAGCTCGTTAACTTTATTCAGCAGCACAGCCATACGATTAATATATGAGGTTATACTGAAAGCAAGTCTTAAAACCACACAGTACATAGTTATAATCCAAAATTTGCTAAGTTGTAAAACACACAGTTATAAGCTGGGTTATGTCTGAGCTAAGTTATTCCTGGGTCCTTCAATTCTTAGGAATGGAAGCACCTGGATTCCTACACAGTTTACCGATGGATGGTGTAGAGGACGAAGGCAGACACCTGTTCCACCCATGTGCACAAAAACTTGTAGAAGGAAAATGGTGCTTAGAAAGAAGAGATTTTGGACTCTCCTGGACCTCTTCATTCCAAGGTCTTCCTGTTGAAAACCCGACGCAGCAGTTCAGCTCTTGTCGTATGAGTCTCTTCCCCACAGGAAGCAAAAAGAGGTCAGCATGATTTGTCATTTAATATCTAACCCAACAGTGACTTCTAGCCCCTAATCTAGCTGTACTGGATTAGATGAAGTGATTTAGAATGCATCTGTGCAGGATAAAGTAAGGAGAGGTATGTCAAGTGTGTGACTGTCTTGATCAAAAATGGAAGACAAATCACTTTACCTTGGTAAGATGAATGAGAGTTCCTAGTATGTTCAATTCATTAGGAAGACAATGTATAAGCACACAATACGTACACAGGTGCACACACATAAATGCCCTATTCTCCAGGAAATATATAGTCAAGAGTTCCACGGTTAAGAAACTAACTGGAATAATTTATTCTGCTAAACTGTGTAAGTTATACTTCAAGAATTGCTCCTGGCTCTCAGTCTTCTCCACCCGCTAAGCGCAAAATAATTTCTAATTATTGTTTCTTCGAGTGATTTCCCCAAACTGGAGGGCACTGAGTGATTCGTCATTAATACCCCATCAGCATAATCCTCTACATTAGATCACAACTAAATTTATCTTTTGATTAGACAGTTTTAGCAGGAAATGTACTTTTTCAGAAGTCAGGAGGTCTGAGTTCCTCATCCTATCTCTAGGCTATAGTTTCCTTATCAGAAAATGGGGTCTATAAGCTAAAAGGTTTCTTTGGCTCCCCTGGGACTATCCTCTGAGAGGCTACGGATTTGCTCTTGTGGACACCAAGAGATCATGAAGTTCTAATTTCCATTGCACAAAATGTTGAAATGGAAATGCACTTCTTATGGAAAATGCCATCCTCTAGCTGTTTGTGTGTGTTTCTTGTTTCTTTAACAGTTGACAACAAGAATAATTGCAACAGTAACATCTTACTCTCATTGATGCCGATAATACATCATGCACATGTTAGAAGATGCATCCTAACAGTTCTGGCAACACGTCATCATTTCATTTATTCAACACATGTTCACAATCGCAATGTTCCCAGCTGTGTTCTAAGTACTGTGGGAAGTACAGAGCAGCCTGAGACGCCCTCCTCCTTAAATGGGGGGTCTGCACATCATGGCTTGCCTGTCCAAGACTCCACCTGTAGTTCTGGAGCAATTATCAGTAGTACTTTCATCCTTCCCCAAAGCGTCTCAGCCCAGACACTTTCCGTGTCTAAGATGTCCATTGGATGATCACCTTTCCTTGAAGGGGCTTGCAATCTAAAACAGAAGACAACAGAGCTCTGACAATGTTTCTAACACAAGGCGTAAAGCACTAAACATCACGTGAGAATGGGGAGATGGTGCTGGGCATTCAGGGAAGGCAGGACATTCCCAGCGGGGGATGCAGGAAGTTTTTATGACCTGCAGATGGCAGACACTGAGAATATCCACAGCAGAAAGAATGCCATTCGGCAGAGGCAGGAGTGAAATCAAATGTGAGTCCCAAAGATTGGGATGGCTTACGCTCCATAAGCTAAGTGACTTGTAGCAGTGGGGAAGTGTGAAACATTCTCCATTCATGGGCAGAGACTGAGATCAAAGCCAGGATCTGCTGAACTCCACTGCACTTCCCTCTCCTCATCTGTCAACTGGGAGCAGTAGTTACACCCTCGCCTCGGTGGGTTTTTAAGAGGAAATGAAGTCAACAGAGTGCCTGGAGAGAAAATGGTGGCAGCTGGGAGCTTATAGAGATATTTCTTGGGTACCTGGTGCCTGGAGGTTGGTAGGCAGAAAGGTAGTTCCGGAAAGAAAAAAAGAAAGAAAGAGAGAGAGAGAAATGAGCAAAGAGTAAGAAGTTGCTTCTACATCTTTAGATGTCATATAAACTATCCATATCATCAATACTTCCAGAAACCTGGCATACTATAGCTACTGAATAAATATAAATATGATATCAACATAATTCACAAATCTAAACCAATTGTGTGCAATGGAATTTCAGAGCCAAAATAATAGGAGAGAGGAAATCCAGGCCCTGAAAGCTATCAGTGTATCTGCTGTTCCCAGGTCCATAAAGCTGGAATATGTCAGCAGGCTGTGTTCCCAGGGGACTTTACCACACCACATGGGCTTATTCAACTTTCAAGTGTGTAAAACCATACTATTTCAGCAGTCTTTTTTTCCATTTTAGAGAAGAATAATTCAATTGCCCTGCATCCCAATCTTCCCAGAGTTCTGACAGTTCGATTTTCGTAACATTTATCTTAGACTCAAAGTGTTGTATAGCATTAAATATGTGTGTGATTACCACGAATTGCAATTAACTTTGTTTTGAAAACTTCCAACCCCCCTTGGGATAATTTGAGCATGGTAGGGTTTAGGAATCGCTTCTCAAGCCCCTCCACTAATTCTCCCAGAAGGTGTGACATGCATGAGAATGCAGCTGAAATCATTTCACCACCAGATCTGGGAAAACTGCTTTGAGGCATCACATAAAACCCTGCACAGGGTATGTGAATGATCCTTGTGTGTGCATTCAGAACTGACAGAGGCGGGAATGGCACAGAGCCTATATTGGAGCTGCAGAATGGAGGGGGTGCTGAGGGATGCCAGATCAAGGCAGGAGACAGAAAGACAGGTGATGAAAGGGAGGTGGGATGATTTTAGCCTCGGGGCATAAGGCAGAACGGGCCCATTCTTCACCAAAAGATTCTGTCATTTAGTCCTGAATTGAACAATTTCATTAAACATACCAATAAGGAGAAGCAAGAAATATCCAATTTTAATAAATAATTATTGAGCACTTTCTTCATGCCAGACACTGTCTTAGGTACTAGGGTGGAGAGAATTATTGGAAAATAGAAAGATAACTAAGTTCTAATCCCTACCCTACAGCAGCTCTCTGCTGCCGGCATGTATAATTCAAGGCAGATGTGCTAAGTCTTAAAAGAGGAAGAAATGTTTATCCTCAACTGAGATACGTCAGGGAGAACAAGGCATTTCATCTGGATCTTCAAGAAAGGAAGAGGATTCAGCTTGTAGCAGGGTGAGGAGAGTCAAGGTTTGGCAGACACAAAGGGCAGCAGGAGCAGAGGTAAGGAAACAGGAAAGAGAAAGCAGATTCCCAGGACAGTCGGTGACCTGGTTAGCAGAGCAAAAGTCGGTGAGAGGGTACAGCAAAGGAATATGGCAAACAGGGCTCACCTCTGACTCTTCAGCCACAGCCACATGCACACTCGTGCATGCACACAAATAAGCTCATGCACACTTACCCATACAAATGCAAACACTCTCAAACTCATTCTCACACATACACCCACGTTTGCACACTCACAGGCATCCATGTTAATCCCCACACATTTGCACACACACTCAAATGCCCACTTTTTCTCATACGTGTATACACACATGCACACACACGTGTGTACCCCTTACATACATGCACACCATACTTGTACATATAAACACTAACATACTCTCCCATGTGCTCACACTTCCATACATGCACACACCCACACTATCTCACAAGCACACATTTGCACACACACTCACATACACACACCTTCTACAGGTGGGAGAGCCACAGCATCCCGAGGACTGGCTCACAGTCCTCCCTTGTCAGTGCCAGCTAGCTAGTAAAACAGCCTGGGGTCGAGAAAGCAAGAGCTCTGTGGGCATAATAAGGAAATGCTTGTTGACAGGAGCCGAAATGAAAATCTCAGGCAGCCTTGGAGACAGTCTTGAGTAGGAGATTCATCCTCACAGTGCTAGATGTGCCTGTTTTGTAGACTTAAAAAAGAATACAAACCGCAGCTTGAAAAAGCCCCTTCCTCACACATCTTTTCTCTCCCAGTTAAAGTTCTCAGCACTCACCCCTCCTTGTTGATGCTGAATTTGGGCAAAAGAGGAGCTCACAGCAGGTAGCAGCAGCTGTAAGTGATAGGGCACAAAAGAAGTGATGACACCTGAGAGGAGAGCACATGACCAAGAAGGAGAGTCCTTCCAGGTCTGGTTGCATGATTTACTATTTCTTGAGTGTTCCCTGGGCTAGGTGACCCTTTGGAGTAAGGCCCAATTTTTCGCGTTCTTCTTCCTTTGCCACATTGACCCTGTATGGTTTGAACTTATGCTAGAAAACTCCTATGGATGTTGTGGCTACCAAAATCACTCAGAGTCCTAGACAATTGAATGATGATACTATATCCACTGAGGAAATTGGATGTGTGCTTGAAACTGTCCCCCTTTATTCCTCCTTTACTCACCCCCCCCCCCACCAACACACACACACAACAGATCCAGGTTATTATAAGCACTCTCTTCCATACATTCAGGAACAGAATACATAAACCATTGAAATACGAATGATTTCAGGCAACCAGATATTGAAAAAAGAGACAAATATAAGAAAGGAAAAAGATAAGCCAAACTCTTGTGTAAAAGCAAAAAGCTAAATTAAATGTTGTCTAAGTATAAAAGTTTATTAAAATATCGAAAAAGGTTTATACTGATAATGCAGGAATGGTTCCCATCTTTAAAAACTACTATTATAATTTGCCACATTAATATGTTAAAGGAAAAAAACCTTATAATTATCTTAACATATACAGAAAAAATTGATAAAATTCAAAACCCATGAGTGATTTTTAAAAGTCTTAGTAATTGACAGAGAGAGTGCCAGAATAAACATATTTAATGTTAAAACATCAACATTAGAAGGAAGACAAGAGTACCTGAAAATTTTTTCTTATACAAGATTAGCCTTGTAGATCCTGGATGTTAGCCCTTTGTCAGATGCATGATTTGCAGATTCTTTTTTCCCATTTTGATGGTTTCTTTTGCTGTGAAAAAGCTTTTCTTTTTTTTTTAATGGTTTAAAAATAATACCCATCCTTTGTTTTATAGACATGTTTGAGATCCAGTAAGATGATATTGAATTACTTGTTTTCTAGCATGCCTAAAGTTGACAATGAGATTCTTCTTTTCTTTATAATGTAGTGAGGCAAATTTGTCAATTTTGAGCAGCATATCAGTTAGGGATCATTGGGCTGCAGTTAACATAAAATCACACAATGGCATAAGCTCATGAAATGATCTTTTCTTTTTTTTATCAATATTTTTTATTATGGTTTTGTGGGGTACAGTTAAGGGTTAGGTGTATGATTACATTTCATTCAGGCAACCTGTTGATAAGAGGTGTTTCCCCTTCCCCAGACAGATATTTGCGACTGTTAATCCCATCCCCCTCCCCCCCATAGTTTCCCAGTACCGTCAGTCATTACATTGGATGTTCAAGGTTCTTTATATGAGTGAGAACATGTGATGCTCGGATCTTTGTTTTTGTGAGAGGTCACTCAGTATTATACACTCAAGTTCCATCCAGGTTGCTGCAAAATTCATGATTTTGTTCTTTTTTATGACTGCGTAGTATTCCATCATGTATATGTACCATATTTTTTAATCCAGTCCTCTTTTGATGG
>NW_007247739.1:101403-103468 GCF_000164805.1 Carlito syrichta | reverse complement strand
TTTCAGGAATCGCACACTGCTTTCCACAGAGGTTGCACTAGTTTACACTCCCACCAACAGTGTACAAGTGTTCCCTTTTCGCCACACCCTCTCCAGCAGCTGTTAATTTTTGAGTTGTTGATAACTGCCATTCTGACGGGAGTTAGGTGGTATCTCAGTGTGGTTTTGATTTGCATCTCCCTGATGATTAGTGAGGTTGAACATTTCTTCATGTGTTTGTTGGCTGGTGGAAGGTCCTCTTTTGTGAAGTGTCTGTTCATATCTTTTGCCCATTTGATAATGGGGTTGTTTGTTTTTTTTCTTTTCAGCATGTTTTAGTTCCTTGTAGATCCAGGATGTTAAGCCTTTGTCAGACCTGGTGTTGGCAAATATTTTTCCCAGTCTGTAGGCTGTCTCCCTGCTCTCTTGATGGTTTCTTTGGCCTTGCAGAAGCTTGTCAGTTTAATAAGGTCCCACTTGTCTATCTTCTCTCTTATGACCTGTGGGTTTTGGGTTTTGTTCAGGAATTGGATGCCAGTTCCGATTTCCATGAGGGTATTTCCTTCATTTTCTAAGGTTCTTATGGTTTGAGGTTTTACATTTAGGTCTCTGATCCATTTGGAGTTAACCTTTGTCTATGGGGATAGATAGGGGTCCTGTTTCAATCCTCTGCATGTGGTCAGCCAGTTTTCCCAGCACCATTTACTGAATAGGTTCTCCTCTCCCCTGTGGTAGGTGGTGGAGGCCTTGTTGAAGATGAGTTGGTTGAGAAATTGAGGTTTTGCTTCTGGAATCTCAATACCATTCCATTGATCTGTATGCCTGTTCCTGTACCAATACCAAGCTGTTTTGATGATTGTAGCTTTATAGTCAAGTTTGAAGTCTGATAATGTGATACCACCTGCTTTGTTTTTGTTTGTTTTTTGCTGGGGATTGTTCAGGCTATTCTTGGACATTTGTGTTTCCATATGAATTCCTGTGTTGTTTTTTCCAGGTCTGAGAAGAATGTTGCTGGTAAGTTGATGGGTATTGCATAGAATTTGTAGATTGCCTTAGGTAAGATGGACATCTTCACAATGTTGATTCTTCCAATCCATGAGCATGGGATATTTTCCCACTTGTTTGTGTCATCTTTGATTTCTTTGAGCAGTGTTTTGTAATTTTCATTGTAAAGGTCTTTCACGTCTCTGGTTAGGAAGATGCCAAGGTATTTCATTTTTTTGTGGTTATTGTGAATGGAACTGTGTTTTTCATTTGGTGTTCTGTTTGTTTGTTATTGGTGTAGAGAAATGTGATTGTCTTTTGCACATTTATTTTGTATCCTGAGACTTTGCCAAAGGCCTTTATCGGTGTAAAGAGGTTTTTGACAGATTCTCTTGGGTTTTCAAGGTACACAATCATATCATCTGCAAAGAGAGATAACTTGACTTCCTCTTTTCCTATTTGGATACCCCTGATTGCCTTCTCTTCTCTGATTGCTCAAGCCAGGACTTCCAATACTATGTTGAACAGGAGGGGTGAGAGTGGGCATCCTTGTCTTGTTCCAGTTTTCAAGGGAAATGGTTCCAATTTTTGTCTGTTTAGGAGTATGCTGGCTGAGGGTTTCTCGTAGATGGCTTTTACTATTTTGAGGTATGTTCCCCGTATGCCTAGATGTTCAAGGTTCTTTATCAAGAAGGGGTGCTGGATTTTATCAAAAGCTTTTTCTGCATCTAATGATATAATCATGTGGTTTTTGCTGTGACATCTGTTGATGTATTTAATTACATTTATGGTTTTACGAATGTTGAACCAGCCTTGTATCCCAGGAATGAAGCCTACTTGGTCATGATGGATGATATTTGAGATGTATTGCTGAATTCGGTTTGCTAGGAACTACTATTCAGGTATAAAGAATTATAATATGCAAACTCATGAACCTGTGGAAAGTTTGAAGTGTAAAAAAGGATTACAGTTCCTTGAAGAGCCACATCACTTATGGTGCACAAACTACAAAACACATTCTGTGTGATATAAAATGTGGGTGTTGAGTTGGGCTCAGTGGCTCAGCCTGTAATCCCACGCCTTTGGGAGGCTGAGGTGAGTG
>NW_007247739.1:99597-100949 GCF_000164805.1 Carlito syrichta | reverse complement strand
TTTAGGTGGCTTGTTAGGTTGCGAATTTGTGTTCCTTCCATTTTCTTCATGTGTGTTTGTAGGGATATAAATTCCCCTTTTACTACAGTTTTCATGGCTTCCCAGAGATTTTGGTAAGATGTTTCTTCATTTTCCTTGGTTTCCAGGTATCTTTTGATCTCTGTTTTGATTTCATCATTGACCCAGGAGTTGTTTAGTGTCATGCTGTTTAGTGTCCATGTCTTTGTGGGTTTTGGGAGGACCTTGTTGGTGTCAATGTTTATTTTTATTCCACTGTGGTCCGAGAAGGTGTGTGGTAGAATTTTGGTCCTTTTAAAGTTGTTTATGCTTGATTTATGGTCAATTAGGTGGTCGATCTTAGAGTATGTTCCATGTGGTGATGAGTAGAATGTATATTCTGTGGTCTTTGCATAGAGTGTTCTGTAGGTATCAATTAAGTCCATTTGGTCCAAAATCACATTGAGGTTCCGGATCTCCTTGCTGATTTTTTGTCCTGATGATCCATCTAGGGTTGTGAGTGGGATATTAAGGTCCCCAGTTATGATGATGTTAGAGTCAATATCTTTCTTTAGTTTTCCTAGAAGTTGCCTTATGAAAGTTGGCACACCTATGTTGGGTGCATATATGTTTAGGATAGATATTTCTTGTTGATGGATTGAGCCTTTTGTCATTATGTAGTGGCCTTCTGTATCTTTTTTGATTTTTAATAGCTTGAAGGGTATTCTGTCTGAAATTAAGATCGCTACTCCTCCTCTCTTTTGTATTCCATTTTCCTGAAAGTTTGTTTCCCATCCTCTTGCTTTGAGTCTGTGGGTGTCCTTTCTAGTGAGGTGAGTCTCTTGAAGGCAATAGATTGTTGCCTGATGATATTTATCCATTTTGCCATTCTATGTCTTTTCAGTGGTGCATTTAATCCATTCACATTTAGGCTAATAATTGAAATGCAAGAGTTGATCCCTGTCATAAGGTTCTTACAGGGTTGCTCTTGTTTGTTTGTTGTCTTTCTTTGGGTTCTGGAGTTGGCTCATGTGTGTTTTTAATCTTTTGCCTGTACTCTTGTGAAGAATGTTGTTGTTCTTTTTTCTTTTTCTTCTGTGCTTAGTACTTTCTTAGGTGTTTCTTGTAGAGGTGGTCTGGTGGCAGCATAGGTTCTTAGGGATTGGATATCTGGAAAAGATTTCAATTCTCCCTCACTAATGAAGCTTAGTTTGGCTGGGTAGGTTATTCTTGGTTGAAATTGTTTATCTTTTTGTACTTTGAAGATAGGACTCCAGGTTCTCCTAGCCTGAAGTGTTTCTGTGGATAAATCTGCTGCTATTCTAATTAGTCTTCCCTGGTAGGTAGTCTGGCCT
>NW_007247739.1:45045-99334 GCF_000164805.1 Carlito syrichta | reverse complement strand
ATTTCCATCACAGTATTCTTTACTGCTGTTATTTCTGACATCAGCTCCTTCCTATTTTCCTCTTGTCTCTCCTCAGTTTTTTTAATTCTCTCCATTAATATCTTGATGTCTGGGTTTGTTGCTTATTCTGGGGGCTGTTCATTGTTTGTGTTCCAGAATCTGTTTTCTCAGTGTCTGATCTCCCAGGGGTCTGTGTGAGACCTATATTCTTCTTTTGGTTTTTCTTCATTTGTGCAGTTTTTCCTCCTCCCTACTTTTTCCTTCCCTCCACCTCACCATCTTCTTTAATTCTATTATTCAGGGGTAGAGGGATTGGTTTTCATTCTGTTTGTTCAATCTCCTATTCTTTATGCATGCCCTCTTACTTTGTTCAATTCTGGAGTTGCACTGTAGGTTGGGGTGGTCCTTTTTGCAGTCTTGAGATTTACTTAAGGGGGGAGCTGTGGTTCAAAATCTATCTGCAGGTCCTGGTATTCACTGACAAGTGTGTGGATAATCTGGAACCCACTTCCCAGTGCCTTGGAATCTGTCCGTGTAGTGGGGCTGTAGGTTTACTCCCTGAAATAAAATGTGGTTAGCAGAGGGAAGAGAATGGAGTGACAGTGGGTTGAAGAGTGGGGTGGAGAGATAGAGAAGTAAGGGGGGAAACAAACGTGTGCCAACAAATGGAGAGAGAGACCTATACTGAAACAGATAAAAGCAATAGACCACAGCTACTGACGAACCAACTCCCATACAAATAAAATAAAACATACAATGATGCTAACATACAAGCTAACCAACCACCTTATTGGTGTGCTGTTCCTCTATACAAAGATATGGTTTACAGAGAGAAGAAAGGAGAAGAAAAGGAAGAAGTAAAAAAAAAAGGAACAATACTGTAGGAATAGAATTAAGTCACTAAACTAATAAAATCAATGAAGCACACTCTGAGTCTTTTCGTTTAAGTCCAATGTCCTTTCAGGTCTGATTTCTAGCTTTCTTTACAAGCAGGTAAATTAGTTTGCAGTTAGGGTCAGTTGCCCCTGGTCTGCTGTGAAGGACAGTTGAGATCACCCTCTGTTCACCACTCTGGCCTATGTCTTTTTCAAGCTTGTTTCTCCCGTTTCGGTGTTGTTACCTTGAATCGCCAGCAGGTGGTGCTATCTCAGCTGCTCACCCCAGAGGGGCTGGGGCCAGACAGGAACAAGATGGTTGCCTGCCTCAGGGCAGACAACAGGAGACTTACGGGGGGGCAGGACGTCTCGATTGCAGGAGAGGTTGCAGCGATCCCAGCAGATCTTCCCTGAAGGGGCTTCAAGGACTGAAGTCATGGATCGCTTCCGGCCCGGGTGGTGTGATGTGCTACCAGCGGCGGCAGTGGCTGCGGTGGCTGCAGTGGCTCTGGCAGTGGCTTCGGCGGCGTCTGCACTTCAGTAGCTGTCCAGTCTGCTGCGATGCCCCAGCAGTGGCAACGGCTGAGCTCCATATGAAGAGCAGGCTGCGATTTTGGGGTCCGCAGCCCCCTTGGCAAGAGCCAGAGACCCACTGCAGTTCTTCTTTGCAGAGGGTTTCACAGACCAGGTTACCCCATCGCCATCTTGCCAGAAGTCTCCACAAAAGCTTTTCATTTTGTCTATCTTACCTTTTATGACACTCGCTTTTGCAAACTTGGTCAAGAACGCGTTGTCTACTCCAATGTACATAAGGGTGTTTCCTATGTTTTCTTTTAGGATTCTTATAGTTTGAGGTTTTGTGTTTAGGACATTGATCCATTTTGAGCTGATTTTTGTGTATGGTGATAGGTAGGGATCCATTGTGATTCTTCTGTATGTGTCAGTCAGTTTTCCCAACACCATTTGCTAAATATGGTCTCCTTTCCCCAGTGAGTGTCATGTGGTGGCTTTGTCAAAGGTGAGTTGGTGTTTTTGCTTCTGGAATCTCTGTTCTGTTCCATTGGTCTATGTTTCTATTCTTCTATCAATACCAGACTGTTTTAGTTACTGTAGCCTTAACAACTAGAAGTGTGATACCTCCACTTTGTTCCTTTTGCTGAGGATTGTTTTGGCTATTTCTGCTCTTGTCTGTTTCCATATAATTTCTATATTGTAATTTCCAGGTCTGAGAAAAATGATGTTGGTAATTTGATGAGTGTTGCATTGAATCTGTAGATTAGCTTAGGTAGGATGGACATCTTGACAATAATGATTCTTCTGATCCATAAGCTTGGAATGTTTTTTTCATTTGTTTGTGTCATCCTTGATTTCTTTGAGCATCATTTTATATTTCCTTTTATATTGCTTCTCTGGTTAAGTGGATGTCAAAGTATTTCACTTTTTTGTGACTGTTGTGAATGGGAATGTGTTTTCATTTAGTTAGGTCTCTACCTATTTGCTGCTGGTGTATAGATATGCAACTATCTTTTGCACATTGATTTTGTAGCCCAAGACTTTACCAAAGCCATTTATCAGTGTGAGAAAACTTTTGTCAGACTCCCTAGGGTTTCCATGGTATAAAATCATAACATCTGCAAAGAGGGATAGCTTAACTTTCTCTTTTCCTATTTAGACACTCCTGACTTCCTTCTCTTGCCAGATTGCTCTGGTTAGAACTTCCAGCAATATATTGAACAGAAGAGGTGAGGTTTACAAGGAACTCAAATGAAGTGAAAGGAAGAAAACAACCCCATTTTAAAAAGTGGGCAGAAGACATAACAGACATTTCTCAAAGGATGACATACAAGCAGCCAACAGACACATGAAAAACAGTTCAGCCTCACTAATCATCAGAGAAATGCAAATCAAAACTACAATGAAATACTACCTAACTCTGGTAAGGATAGTTATCATTAATAAGTCAAAAAACAACAGATACTGGTGCAGGTGCAGAGAAAAAGGAATGTGTCTACACTGTTGGTGGGAGTGCAAGTTAGTTCAACTTCTATGCAAAGCGGTGTAGTGATTCCTAAAAGAATTAAAAATTAGCTGGGCTCGGTGGCTTAGCCTGTAATCCTGCGCCTTTGGGAGGCTGAGGTGAGTGGATTGCCTGAGCCCACAGGCTCGAGACCCGCCTGGGCAGGCGAGACCTCATCTCTACAATAAATCAAAAAATTAGTCGGATGTGGTAGTGCGCGCCTGTAATTCCGGCTACTCAGAAGGCTGAGGCAGAAGGATTGCCAGAGCCCAGCAGGTCGAGACTGCGGTGGCTGGGAGTGGCCACTGCACTCCAGTCTGGGTGACAGAGTGAGACTCCAACTCAAAAAAAAAATTAAAAATTGACCTTCCATATGATCCAGCAATTCTTCTGGAAACATACCCAGAGGAACATAAATCATTCTATAAAAAAGACACTTGCACACACGTTTATTGTCACACTCTTCACAATAACAAAAACATGAAACCAATCATTCTGCCCATCAAAAATTGGCTGGGAAAGAAAATGTGGTACATATTCATGATGGAGTATTATGCAGCCATGAAGAACAAAATCATGAACTTTGCAGCAAATTGGATGGAGTTGGAAACCGTAATTCTAAGTCAACTACCACAGCAACAAAGAATTGAATGCCACATGTTCTCACTCATAAGCGGGCCCTGACCTTAGTCGTGTTAGCACAAGGAGGGATCAGCAGTTGCTGGCACTGTGAGGGGAGGGAGGAAAGAAGAAGAGTTGGGGGCACATGACAACACAAAAGGTACCTGGTCCGTTATGAGGGGAGTGAGGGCCGGTTAGAAGTCCAAGCTTCACCTGCATGCTACCTACTTACATAGTTAATCCTTACTTGTACCCCACATCTTCATAATAAAACAAATTTCTTATAAAAAGATTAGGCTTATATAGAGGTCCTAGACATCTCAATAACAAAAGAAATAAATAGATAACTGAAAAAAATGAAATAAAATTATCATTTTGCACTGACAACACAGTTATCAATATAGAAAATTAAAAGAATTTCCAGACACCATATTCGACTAACAGAAAAGTTCAACAAGGTCCCTAGATATAGAATTAATATAGCAAAATCAGTAACAAAAACAACAAATAGAAAAACTACCGGCATCCCTATGCCTAGCAAGACTTCCCCACAGCCTCCATAAACAAACACAGCGTAAGACACTGAATAACTTGCAGACACTGCTGACATGGACTATAGGCAAAGAAGAAATTATATGGAGACCACACTAATACACCCACATAGGACCAAAACTAAAACACCGTATCCAAACAATGCAACAGATAATTCTATAGGAAATAGAAAGATCTTTCCTCGTGAAAGCTACTTCATAAAATTTGAAAGCACAACAGTTACACCAGATGAACAGATATTAACATACTAATGTGGGCACAAAAGAAACATTAAAAATCAAGGAAACATGACACCTCCAAAGGAGTACCATAATTCTCCAGTAACATACACCCTCCCCCAAAAAAGGAAATCTTTGAAATGCCTGAAAACGAATTCAAAATAACAATTGTAAGGAAACTCAGTGATATATGATAGAACACAAATAGACAATACAAATAAATCAGAAAAACAATTCATGGTATGAATGAGGAATTCAACAGAGATAGATATAACAAAATCCAAACAAAAACTTGACACAAAAAAATCTGTTGATTAAATAGACAATGCAATTGAGAGCTTCAATAATAGACTATCTTATTTCCTATGGCATGGACATTTGGGATTTTGATCAGGAATTGGTTTCCAGTTCCAATTTCCAGAAGGGTGACTTCTGCATTTTCTCGGGTTCTTATATTCTGAGGTTTTACATTTAGGTCTTTGATCCATTTAAGCTGATTTTTGTGTATGGTAATAGGTAGGGGTCTTGCTTTAATCTTCTGCATGTGCTCAGCCAGTTTTCCTGGCACCATTTACAGAATATGTTCTCCTCTCCCCAGTGGTTGTTAATGGAGGTCTTGTGAAAGATGAGTTGGTTGAGGTTTTGCTTCTGGAATCTCTATCCTGTTCCATTGGTCTATATGCCTATTCTTGTACCAATAACAGACAGTTTTGATTATTGTAGCCTTACAATAAAGTTTAAAGTGTGATACCTCCTGCTTTGTTTCTTGTGATGAGGATTATTTGGGCTATTCGTGTTATCTTTTTTTTCCATTATGAATTTCTATATTGTCATTTCCAGGTCTGAGAATGATGCTGGTAATTTAATGGGTATTACATTAAATCTGTCGATTACCTTAGGTAGGTTGGACATCTTAACAATGTTGATTCTTCCAATCCATAAGCATGGAATATTTTTCCATTTGTTTGTGTCATCTTTGATTTCTTTGAGTAGTGTTTTGTACTTTTTGTTGTAAAGATCTTTCACTTCTTTGGTTAGAAAAATGCCAAGGGATTTCATTTTAGAACCTCATCAAACTGACAAGCAAAGCAAAAGAAACCATCAAGAGTGTGGGGAGATAGCCTCCAAATGGGAAAAAATAGTTACCAGCTGTATATCTGACAAAGGCCTAACATCTAGGATCTACAAGGAACTCAAACACACCAAATAGAAAAAAAAACAAACAACCTTATTAAAAAGTGAGGAAAAGATATGAATAGACACTTCTCAAAAGAAGACAAATGAGCAGCCAGCAGATGCATGAAAAAACGCTCAGCCTCCCTAATCATCAAATAAATGCAAATCAAAGCCACACTGAGATACCACCTAACTCCAGTCAGGATGACCATCATCAATAACCCAAAAAACAACATACGCTGGAGAGGATGCAGCGAAGAGGGAACACTTCTACACCATTGGTGGAATTGCAAACTAGTACGACCTCTGTGGAAAACAGTGTGGCGATTCCTAAAAGACCTAAAAATTGACCTTCCATGTGACCCAGCAATTCCCATTCTGGGAATATACCCAGAGAAACTGAAATCACTCTATGAAAAAGATACCTTCACACACATTTATTGGAGCATTATTCACAATAGCAAAAACATGGAAGCAACTGTGCTGCCCATCAAAAGTGAACTGTATTTAAAAAGTGGTATATATACATGATGAAATATTACACAGCCATAAAGAAAGACAAAATTATGAACTTTTCAGCTACTTAGATCATGTTAGAGTCTATAATACTCAATGATCTATCACAGAAACAAAGAACTGAGTACTACATGTTCTCACTCATAAGTGGATCCTGAACAATTATCATAATACTATAAGAAAGGGATTGGCAGTAATAGGAAGCTGCCGGAGGAAGAACACACTTTATCAATAAGGGTACCTGATCTCAAACTAGATGAAGTGAGGCCCAAACTTTACCTGTACAATGACCATTTGTATACCTAACTCTGGATTGTACCCCACATCTTTAAAATAATAATTTTTTTAAAAATAGACTAAATCAAGCAGAAAAATTTCTGAACTTGAAGATAGATAGCATAGCTTTTGAAATAATTCAGTGAGTCATAAAAAATAATGAAGAAATTTAAAAACTGAAGAAAGTCAATATTCACATTGTGAGGGTTCAAAGAAAATTAAGAAATGGGAAAAGGCAAAGAAAAATTACTTGATAAAATAGTAGCTAAAAGCTTCCCAAGTCTTGGAAGAGATATAGACATCTAGATACAGGAAAATTCAAAGGTTTCCAAATATATTCAACCCCCAAAATGCTCCTCTTTGAGTTACATAATAGTTAAACTGTCAAAAGACAGAGATATTGAAAGTATTCTAAAAACAGCAAGAAAATAGTGTCAAATAACATACAAGGAAATCCTCATCAGACTAATAACAGATTTCTCAGCAGAAATTTTATAAGCCAATGGAAAATTGGATATTTCAAGATGCTGAAAGAAAAAAAAAGTCAACCAATAATACTATATCTAGCAAAGCTAAACTTCAAAAATGAAGGAAAAACAAAATCTACTCTAGACAAGAAAAACTGAGGGAATTCTTCACCACTAGTCCAACCGTACAAGAAATGTTTTACATCTGGAAGTAAAAATATGATATATACCATATACAAAGTATAAAACTAACTGGCAAAACAAATAAACAACTGAGAAAGAGAAAGAAATCAAATATTATCACTACAGAAAACCATCAAACCAAAATGATAAAAAAAATAGGAGAGGAAGAAAAAATAAAGTATAAACAAAACACTTAAAAACAGTTTTCTAAAAAAAATGACAGGCATGGGTCCTCATGTATCAACAACAATCTTGAATGTAAACAGTTTCAATTTCTCAAAAAACACATTCATGACCAGCAAATTTTTCACTTTCCTAATAATGAAAGCAGGTGAGATTTTAAAAAAAAAAATCTGAAACTGGTTGCCACAAACTTCTGTCATTAAGCACAAGTGAAATGGTATTTTCTAAATTGTCAGCTTTTGTGCAATATAGTTGAAAGTTGCAGACATATCCAGTATTTCCCTCAGATGCCACTCTGATTACCATTCCATACTTTGTATTTTTATTTGGATTATAAACCCAAAAAGACAGTCTTTCACAATGAGGTATCATAGATTCATCCAAGGAAGAACGTTCTTGCTCAAGTTTGTACACAGTGTTGAACTTATTTAACACATAATTTATTATGGGTTCAATTTTGCATGATCTGCTTGGATTTGACTGCATTTCTGCACTATCGGAAAAATGCAAAAACTGCAAAATTTGTAGGAATCTGTTTCGTGTTATTATTTTTGAAAAGAAAGGTGTCACAATTGACAGATATGTTAACCAATAATCATGTGTTGTGGTTTTCTTCACTTGTCCCACCAAAATATTTAATGTTAGAAATTTTTTCCTCTCAGACACTGTAGTATTGCTCCACCTTTTTTATTTCTTTGGACATTTATATCTGTGGTGCATCTGATCTTAATACCTGTTAGCTTCAGTTGCATTCATTTCTATAACATTTCCAATAAATGGCGCAACAAATTCACTTATACTTTGAGGATCATTTGTAAACAACTTGACACCTGGATTAACAATAAACACTTCTAAGTATCTTTTGGATCGTATTTTGTCCACTCAATGTCTGATTCATTCTCCCCAGTACAAGATTCACTGTCATAGATTATCTGCATTTTATTTCTTCGTTTGCATTGCATCACTACATCACTATCTGTCTCACTAGAACTAATAAGTTCATTGAATTCACCTTCGACTTTGGAAATCTCAGCAGCATATATTTCTTCATTTTCCATAATTATGGTACATTATTTTTAATGTTGAAGTCTGAAAGCCTTGAATATCAAAATACAACTATACAACACTAATTGCAACAAAATGATGACCAACTTGCAATTTTTTACCATCTACATAAATCAATAACAACATTGTGCAGTCAATATCAGAAAATTATCTCAATTAGCTTTCTCTCTCATTGCCTGACTATTCATTTTCAAGCAAAATATAGTAACACATACATATGACAATGTTGCAGCATTCAGAAACAGAATTTTCAAACATGTAAATTCACATCAGTGGCAATCAGGAATAGAATTTGAAATGACATGAATTCACATCAGTGGCAACCAGGAACAGAATTTGGAATGACATAAATTCACGTCAGTAGTCGTGAATTAAAAGACATAGAATGGATTAATTTTTTTTAAAGACCCTACTATATGCTGCCTATAAGAAACTCACTTTACTTGTAAAGACACACATAGGTTGAAAGTAAAAGGATAAAAAATATATATCACACACAAATGGAAACCAAACATGTGCAGTTGTAGCCATACTTACATTGGATAAAATAGACTTTAAGAAAAAAGAACATAAAAAGAGACAAAGAAGGTTATTACACAATGGTAAAGGGATCAATTCATCATAGAGATTATATATACATGGATATACAACAAGAGCAGCCAGATATTTAAAGAAAATGTTATTAAAGCCAAAAAGAGAGATAGAGCTCAACATAACAATCGTTGGGGAGTTAAATACTCCACTTTCAGCACTGGCCAGATTTTCCAGGCAGAAAAATCAACAAAGAAACATTTGACTTAAAGTACACTATCGACCTGGTGAACCTAACAGACATTTACAGAACATTTCATCCAACAGCTGCAGTTTACACTTTTTTTTTTTTTTTTTTTTTGAGTTGGAGTCTCACTCTGTCACCCAGACTGGAGTGCAGTGGCCGCTCCCGGCCACCGCAGCCTCGACCTGTTGGGCTCCGGCGATCATTCCTCCTCAGCCTTCCGAGTAGCCGGAATTACAGGCATGCGCTACCACGCCCAGCCGATTTTTTTGATTTATTGTAGAGATGAGGTCTCGCTGCCCAGGCGGGTCTCGAACCCGCGGGCTCAGGCAATTCACTCACCTCAGCCTCCCAAAGGCGCGGGATTACAGACTGAGCCACCGAGCCCAGCCAGTTTACACATTCTTATCATCAGCACATAGAACATTCTCCAGGTTAGATCACAAAACAAGCCTCAACAAATTTTGTAAAAACTCCAAATACAAAAAATTAGGCCACAAAACAAGTCTCAACAAATTTTGTAAAAATCCAGATCATATCAAGTGTCTTCTCAGGCCACACAGAAATAAAACAAGTCAATAAAAGAGGAACTTTGAAAACGGTCTGAAACATGGAAATTGGCATGTATTTGTCAACTGACTTGCTCCTGAATGACCAATTGTTCTATAAAGAAATTATTAAGGAAATCAAAAAGTTTCATGAAATACATGAAAATAAGCACACAACACAACCTATGAGATACAGCAAAAGCAGTACTGAAAAGGACATTTATAGCAAGAAACACCTACATCAAAAAGTAGAAAATTTTCAAATAAAAACTTAATGATACACCTCAAGAAATTAGAAAAGCAAAAACAAGTGAAACCCGAAATTAGTAGAAGGAAAGAAATAATAAAGATCAGAGTGGAACTAAGCAAAATAGAGACAAAAAATACAAAAGATTGATCAAATGAAAAGGTTTCTTTTTGAAAACAAAATAGACAAACCATTAGCTAAATTAAGAAAAAAAGAGAGAAGACCCAAATACATAAAATAAAAACCAAAAAAGACATTAAAACTGATACCACAGAAATACAAATGATTATTAGAAACAACTATAAACAACCATACCCAACAAATTGGAAAACCTAGGGGAAAATGGATAAATTTCTGGACACACAGAATCTACCAACATTGAACAAGAAGAAATGGAAAACCCAAACAGATAAATTATAAAGTAACAAGACTGAATCAGTTATAAAAAGTCTCCCAACAAAGAAAAGCCTAGAACCAGATAACTTTTCTGTTGATTTCTATCAAATTTATAAAGAAGGGCCAAGACCAATTCTTCTCAAACTACTACAAAAATTGAAGAGGAAGACATTCCTTCTAACTCATTCTATGAAGCTAGTATTACTCTGACACTAAAACCACACACAGACACAACAAAAATAAGAAAACTATAAGTCAATATCCCTGATGAAGATAGATGCAAAAGTTCTTAACAAACTAATAAACCAAATCCAGCAACACATCAAAAAGATAATGCATCATGAACCATAAATGGACTAGCTTTTAAAAAAAATCAAGACATCAATCCCATCTACAATAGTTACCAAAAAATAAAATACATATGAATAAATTTAATTATCATAATACTATAAGAAAGGAATTGACAGTAGCAGAAAACTGTCAGTGAAGGGGGACTGAGATTGGTAGTTGAAGTAAACTGCCAGGGGAGGGAGTGGCACACCTCATCAACAAGGGTACCTGCATAATGAACATTTATATACCTAACTTGAATTGTACCTCACATTTTAAAAATTTTTTTTTAAAATTAAAAAGAAAGAAATTTAACCAAGAAGATAAAAGATTTCTACTGATGAAAGAATATTTTTTAAAATTATCATACCACCCAAAGCAATCTGCATGTTCACAGAAATATAAAAAACAATTCTGAAATTCTTATGGAACCACAAATAGTCAAAGAAATACTGAGCAAAAATAACAAATCTAGAGTCAGTGCCTAACTTCAAAATTTACTACAAAGTTGTAGTAATCAAAGCGGCATGGTATCGACATAAAAACAGACACATAGATCATTGGAACAGAATAAAGAATCCAGAAATAATTCACGAATTTCTAGTCAACTGATTTTCAACAAAGGTGTCAAGAACATACATTGGAGAAAGAATGCCCTCTTCAATAAATGGTGCTGGAAAAACTGGATAGCCATATTAAGAAGAAACTAAACCTCTGTCTCTCACCATATACAAAATCAACTCAAAATGGCTTAAAAAATAATGTAAGAATTGAAACTATAAACTACTAGAAGAAAACATACAAAAAATGCTTCAAGACACTTGTCTAGGTTATGGGTAAGACTTCAAAACCACAGGCAACAAAATAAGAAAAGTGGAACTATGTCAAACTAAAAATCTTCTGCACAGCAAAGGAAATAATCAACACAGTGAAGAAACAACCTGCAGAAGGGAGAATATTCATGAAACTCAAATCAACAGAAAAAAAATCTAATGATTTAATTTTAAAATAGGCAAAGGTTTGAATAGACCTTTCTAAAAAAAAAAAAAGACAAGCAAATGTCCAACAAGTATGTTTTCAAAATGCTCAACATTACTAATTATCAGGGAAATGCAAATTAAAGACACAGTGAGATAGCATCTTATCTACCATGACTCTTAATAAAAAAATAAAATATAACAAATGCTGGCAAGGATGAGGAGAAAGGGTAGTTCTTGTAGACTCCTGGTGAGAATGTAAATTAGTACAGCCATTAAGGAAAACAGTACAGAGGTTTTTTTTTTAAACAAGCTAAAAACAGAACTATCATATGACCTAGCAATACCGCTACTGGGTATTTGTCCAGAGGAAAGGAAATCAGTACATCAAAGGGATATCTGTATCCCTATGTTTATCCCAGCACTATGAACAATAGCCAAGATATGGAATCAACTTAGATATTCTTCAACAGATATTGAAAAAAATGTGGTATATATACACAATGGAATACTATTCAGCCATTAAAAAGAATGAAATTCTGTTATTCTCAACAACATGGATAAGCCTGAAGGACATTCTACTAAATGAATAAGCCAGGCACAGAAAGATAAATACTACACTTTCTTACTTATTTGTATGAGCTAAAATAAATAAACAAACAAACAATGTTGCACTTACAGAAGTAGAGAGTAGAACTGTGGCTATTAGAGGCTAGGAAGAGGAAAATAGGGAGGCGGGGGAGGGAAGAATAGGGCAAGGTTGGTTAAAAGATACAAAATTATGGCTAGATAGGAGAAATAAGTTCTAATGTTCTGTAGCATTTTAGGGTGAATATAGTTAACAACAATTTAATGTGTTAGTTCTCAAAAACCTAGAAGAGATAATTTTGAATGTTTCCCGACACAAAGAAATAATAAATGTTTAAGATGAGAGGTATGATAATTACACTGATTTGACAATTACGCATTGCATATACATATCAAAACAATATTGCATTCTGTAAATATGTACAATTATTCTGTGCTAACTAAAATTAAAGGAAAAAGTGGAAAATCAAAAATAATTTTGCCTTCAGCATAGTAATAAATCAAAATAGATTTAGTGACGAATGTGAAAACCGTTGGGAGAAAGAGCATGGGAGAATAAGATATTCACAAATTCTCAAAGAATTACCCCACAGATTACTTATTGATTTCAAAGGAGGAAAGATACCTTTATAATGGAGAAATCTAGCAAATGCCACCTGAAACAAGTGGCTGAGCAGAGCATCCCAGTGATGGGACAAACTGACAGTATGTACCTCCTGATGGGCCACAGTGATCAGGGTACACATCGCCTGTCGATATTTCTGTCAAGTGAATCTAATGATGAGCAAACAATTAGACAAATGCAAATTGAGAAGCATGTTGCAAAGCAAGTGACGGTGTAGACTCTTAAAAAATGTAAATGTCATGGAAATTTTTTTAAAGTTCCAGGATCAGCTAGAATAAAGAAGACTAAAGTCAAATGACAGCACTGTGCAATGTATAATCCTTGATCAGATCCTAAATCATTAAAGTGGTTAAGTTATAAAAAGCATTCTTAATAGACAATTGGCAAAATTTAAATATGGATTGTATATTGGATAACAGTATTATAGTAATGTTAAATTTCCTGAGTGTGGTTATTATATTGTGTTGATGTTTTTGTTCTTAACTGAACAAGAACAGCAAAAGAAATATGCATATATATTGAGAAATAGATAGATAATAGATAGATGCTAGATAGATAAATGACAGATAGATAGAAAGATAGAAGAAGCAAATATGAAAAGATGCTAACAACTGGGAAATCTAGGTAAAAGGCATGTTAGTATTCATTGTGTGATTCTAGTACCTTTTCCATTGGTTTTAAATTTTTTAAGGAGTAGAGAATGAAAAGACACTATTTGAACAGCAAAAAGAAGTACGATATCTAGCAACAATGATGACTTTTAAAAAGTCAAGGCTATTATGGAGAAAATTATACAGGCTTATCAAAAGACAGAAGATTCAAATATAAATATGTGTGTACAATGTGTATGTTTAAGAAGAGTCAATATAAAGACAGCAATCATTTCTAAATTCATGTATAAATTCATTGCAATTCCCATTAAAATTCTATAGAATCTTTTATAGAACTTGATGAGCTAATTCTAAGATGTATATGAAGGATTCAAAAGCAAGGATTGCCAAAAAAAACTTTGAATATATAAAAGGTGAAAGCGGGGTTGTAGGGAAGAAAGAAGGAAGAAAACTACAGCCATTGAAATCATGGTGCTGGAGAAAGACAGACCAACAGATCTATGGCCCAAAAGAGAAAACTATAAACTGTATGATATAGAGAGAAGCGATTGATAAATCACAGAAATGACAGCAAAGTCAGAATTTCTGTTTGAAAAGGGTACCAAATGAAGAGGCAATCCATGAAATGGAAGGTGTTTGTGACACACATCAACTAAAGTTCAGTATCTGGACTATGTAAAGAACTCCTAAAAATAAAAAAGATAAATAAAAATAACACAATAAGAAATTGAACAATAAAACAATAGCAGGGATTTCCCAAAAGTAGAAACACAAAAGGCCAGAAAAATGAAAAAAAAAATGCTCAACCCCATTAGTTATTTGGGAAAACAAATTAAACTACAATGTGATATGCTAACATATGGCAAGATCCAGCATTGTGCAGGATGCTGTATTAGTCAGCTTTTGCCACAGTAATGAGCAAGTCCCAAATCTCAGTGCCTTCCAGTAACATGTATGTACTTATTTTCTATGTTAGTGGCCGTGGTTGACTGCTACAGCTCTGTTTCACATGTGTTCCCCTTTGGAACTATGACTGAAAAAGAAACTCTGTGTTGGATATGCAGCTCTCATGGATGACGGGAAGGATTCAAAAGCATGGTGAAAGCACGGATCTTCTTAAAACTTGGAATTGTACCAACATCATCTTTCTCAGACCTGGAAATGACCATACAGAAATTCATAATGGAAACATGAACGACCACAAATAGCCAAAACAATCCTTAACAAAAGAAACAAAGCAGGAGGTGTCACACTTTCAGACTTCAAACTTTACTATAAGGCTACAGTAATCAAAACAGTCTGGTATTGGTATGAGAACAGGCATACAGACCAATGGAACAGGATAGAGATTCCGGAAGCAAAGCCTCAATCCCTCAACCAACTCATCTTTGACAAAGCCTCCAGCAACAACCAATGGGGAGAGGAGAACCTATTCAGTAAATGGTGCTGGGAAAACTGGCTGATCACATACAGAAGATTGAAACAGGACCCCTACCTATCACTGTATACAAAAATGGATCGAAAACCTAAACATAAAACCTCAAGCTATAAGAATCTTAGAAAATGCAGGAGACACCCTTATGGAAATTGGAACTGGCAACCAAATTCCTGATCAGAACCCTAAGTGCCCATACCATAAGAAATAAGAAAGACAAGTGGGACCTCTTCAAAATGACAAGCTTCTACAAAGCAAAAGAAACCATCAAGAAAGCAGGGAGACAGCCCACAGAATGGGAAAAAATATTTGTCAACTGCATATCTGACAAAGGCCTAACATCTAGGATCTACAAGGAACTCAAACAAGCTGAAAAGAAAAAAAACAAACAGCCCCATTAAAAAGTGGGCAAAAGACATAAATAGACACTTCCCAAAAGAAGAAATACAGGCAGCCAACAGACACATGAAAAAGTGCTCAGCCTCACTAATCATCAGAGAAACGCAAATCAAAACCACATTGAGTTACCACCTAACCCCAGTAAGAATGACCCTCATTAACAAACAAACAACAGATGCTGGGGAGGATGCAGAGAAAATGGAACCCTGCTACACTGCTGGTGGGAATGCAAACTAGTGCAATCCCTTTGGAAGACAGTGTAGCAATTTCTAAAAGAACTAGAAGTTGACCTTCCATAGGACCCAGCAGTCCCCCTACTGGGAATACACCCAAAAGAACTCAAATCATTCTGCAAAAAAGATACTGGCACATACATGCTTGTTGCAGCTCTACTGACAATAGCAAAAACATGGAACCAACCATGCTGCCATTGAAGCTGAACTGGATTAAAAAGATGTGGTACATGTGCACAATGGATTATTATGCAGCCATACAGAAGGACAAACATATGGACTTCACAGCAACTTGGGTGGATTTGGAGTCCATCGTGCTCAGTGATCTATCACAGAAACAAAGAACAGAGTCCCATATGTTCTCACTTATAAGTGGACCTTGAACTATCATCATAATACTATAAGAAAGGGATTAGGCCAGGCTTGGTGGCTCAGCCTGAAATCCCAGCACTTTGGGAGGCCAAGGCGAGTGGATTGTCTGAGCCCACGGGTTCGAGACCAGCCCAGGCAACCTGACAAGACCTCGTTTCTACAATAAATAATTTTTTTAAAAGTAGCTGGGTGTGTTAGTGCATACCTGTAGTTCCAGCTACTTGGAAGGTTGGGGTGGAAGGATCACCAGAACCCAGCATCCTGGGCAACGGAGTGAGACTCCATCTTAAAAAAAGAAAAAAAGTAAAAAGAAAGGGATTGACAGGAGTGGGAAATTGCTGGGGAAGGGGCTGTGTGGGATTGGCAGTTGAGGGAAACTTCCAGGGGAAGGAGGGGCACACCTCATCACCAAGGGTACCTGCATAATGAGCATTTGTATACCTAACCCTGAACTGTACCCCACATCTTTAAAATAAGATAAAACAAAATAATTTTTTAAAAACTTGAAAGTGATGCACTGTCGTTTTGCTTACCCTCATCACCAAGTCAGACAATGGGCAGGGAGGTACACTTCACCAACAAGAGAGTCACAAGGAAAGAAAAGGGGATATATATTCCTCTTAGAGATAAGGAAGAGTTTGAAACAACAATATGCTCTACCACACATGTAAAACAATCCATCGTGTGTGTGTGTGTGTGTGTGTGTGTGTGTGTGTGTGTGTGTGTGTGTGTGTGTTTATTTCAATAGCTTTAGGGGGTACAAATTGTTTTTGGTTACGTGGATGCATTGCATAGTGGTGAAGAAGTCTGGGCTTTAAGTGTACCCACCACTCCCACCTAAGTACTTTGTACCCGATAGGTGATTTTTTATCCCTCCCCCCATTCCCACTCTCCTTCCAAGCTTCCAATGTCCATTATACTATTCTATAGCATATGCTTTTGCAATTCCTTTGTTTAGCTCCCCCTTATAAGTGGGAACATGCAGTATTTGGTTTTTCATTTCTGCTTTACTTTTCTTAGGATGGTGGCTTGCAATGCCATTCGAGTTGCTGCAAAAGACATTATTTCATTCTTTGTTGTGGCTAAATAGTGTACCCTGGAATGTTGGTAAGAGTGCAAACCAATCTTTGGGGGAATTGTCAATTGATGAAATCACTTTTGAAAAAACACTTTGACATTACTTGTTTAAGTTAACTTACTTTTCCCACGAGCTAGCCATGCCACTCCCAGGTATACCCTAAAGACACTCTAGGTCACAAGTACCAAGAGAACAGGCATATTCGGAACAAGTCTGTGCAATAGCAACATAATAAATGTCCATGGACAGTAGGAAGGCTAAACAACTCATATTTATGCAATGGGATAAAGTTCAACAATGACGTGATTACCAAAATAATGAAGCCCAACTATACACAATGTGTGTGAATCTCAACAGTAAGATGCTAAGCGGAAAAAGGCAAGTCGGTGATGAATGTATTCAGTATTATTCACTTCATTTACAGGTTAAATGAAGCAAAACTAAACAATCAAAAGTTTGAAAATTGTTACTCTTTAAAGAAAAGGAAGCACAAAATTTAGAAAAATGATTCCTTCTCCTATTGAAGAAGAGAGATGTAGGGTCTATGGAGCCCTTCAAAGGTGCAGGTAACGTTCTATTTCTTAAATTAGCAGTAGATATAGTTCATTCTTTAAACTGTACATATAAAGTATCTACACACTTTTGTATGTCAAATACATCTCATTACATTCTTATGGGAGGCTGCCCAGAAAGCTTCTTATTGGGAAGACACCATCTCAGCAGGAGCTTCTGGTGTGGTGCCAGATGTGGGAGACTGTAAATAGGAGGCATTTCCCCATCAAAGAAGCTGCAACCTGTCCTACCAACAAACATGGTCAATGCTTGGCAGATGCTGTGTACTCAGACACTCCACTGAAGATTTTACATATATTGGGATCCTCACATTCATCACAACAACCTGTGAGGTATGTTGCTATTACCTTAAAAATGAAAAAAGCAAATAGCTGAGTGATTTAAAAAAAAAAAAGAAGAAGAAGAGAAAATAAATAAACAAGTGCTGGGCGGAGCCATCACCTGACCGCAAAGCAGCCCTCTTCAATCCTACCTCCCCTGTTTGATGTTCCTAGGAAGCAAAAGCTAAGGAACCAAGAAAGCACAGAATTTTTTTTTAACTTTTTAAAGGTCAGTACTAAGAATCTACTAAATCTTGAAGGCACCAAAGCAGAATTACATTCACACAGCCAGGAAGACTTTTCCTATTCCTTTTGACCCCTACCCTACCCCATACCCACTCTCAGAGGACAATGAGAGGCAGGCCTGAGACAGGGTGTGGTGGGCTGTTTAATGACATCCAAGGCATCAGGTCCTAGTTCCTGGGACCTGAGAATGTGGCATTCATGAAAAAGGGGTCTTTGCAAATGTGATGGTATTGAGGATCTTGAGATAGAGAGTATCCAGGTGGGTGAGTACTGAATGGAATTACAAGTTAAGATATTCCCCTTGGCAATAGAGATTTTAATTATGAAATGAGACTCTTCTTATACCTCCAAGACACTAAAGAACTTTTCATTTAAAACTGACCAAAGAGTTAAAGCAACTATCCATGGTTTGTTCCAAAGGAAGGAAGCTGGGCCCCAGAGAGGTGGAACAGGGCCTACCACCGACTTGATTACAGGAAGAGCAAGGGGGAGGGACAGTCAAGAAGATACATTGTATGACCACAAACCACTTTAAGGTGGCAGAAGCTTCAGGGAGAGTAAGAGGAAGACAGAGAGAACATGGTTGCAACCACTTATATAATATGTAAATGTCTTCAATTATTTAAAATATATTTAATAGACTTTATTTTTATATCAGTTTTGAGTTTATAGAAAACGTGAGCAGAAAGTACAGAGAGCTCCATATACCCCTTCACACACAAATGCACAGTTTCCCTGTTATTAGCATCTTGTATTAGTGTGACACATCTGTTACAAGTGATGAACCAATATTGATAGTATTATTAACTAAACTCTATAGTTTACATTAAAGTTTACTCTTTGTGTTATATAGTTCTATGGGTTTGGAAAAATGCATGTTATATATCCACCATTATAGTATCTCTGTAGCTATATTTTTAGTTAATTTAATTTCTTTTAAAATAGGTAAGTAAAGGATATATGTAAAAATTGTAACATCTGCTTAATCTCAATGGTGGATACCTAAGGATCAAGATTTATTGTACTGTTATTTTTTTTAGTATTTCATTTTTTTTTTAAAAAACATGTTGCTTGTGCCTGGACATGTGCCTCGAAGAACAGCTGCAGAAACAGCGGCCACATGTAGAAGTAACCCACTCTGTCCTCATCCAGTCTTGGATCAGTGTTGACTATGGATCGTGGAGGATATAGGGATGCACCGCAGAGACAAAGGTTAGAAAAACTTATGGTTGATTCTTCTCAAATTCCTTGTCTCCAAAGGAAACTGACAAGCAATCTCTAGGATTGAAAGAAAGAACCTAGTTCCAAGAAGAACATTTCCAGGGTAATGGTTTAATACCATGCCCTATCCAGAGCTGAGCAGGTCTGCACCACTGTGTCTCTGAGTTTCGGAGAAATGAAGCCAATAGGGCAAAAACTGATCCTACACAAGGAGTGATGGTACCCAGAACATTATCCCAGAGAAAGAGGAGCCAATAAGACCCATGTCATCAGTTCTGCAGCTGCTGGATGTCCAAGGAGCGATAGTAGGTCCTCCATTCAAGTATGCTCCAAACAGACAAGTAGAATATCAATTTTGCATGAGCTCATCAGACAGTTGCCTTCCCAGGACATCTCACAAGAAATATCAAGGAAGGATGGGCCATGGTGAGGAGTGCATAAATATATCTCTCACATGGGGGATTTCGTTAAAATCCCTCCCTGAGAAAACAGAAGTCCGGGATTGTGGCCAGCCATGTGGAGAACCCAAACAGTCCACCAGTATGCTAAGGACTCTCTTCTGATGACCCAGAAACAAAGTTGAGAGACAAGACATTTACTCATGGTAAATGCTGCTAGATATCAGAAACCAAGATTATGGAGTACAGAATTAGCATGTGAGTGAAAACCAGTGCAAAACAGAAAATGAGACTTGAAGAAGGTACATGAAGTTTTCAAAATAGTCCACTACAAGATTACATGTGATTATGAAACTGAAGACACAATGTGCCCTAGGCTGGTGCCTGTTGGTCTTAGGAAGGTCTTTGGCAGCAGAGAGTGGCTACTTTGGTTGGGAAAAAAAAATAGATTTCTGGCCTTGTAATAGGAATGTAAATTTGGTTTTCAAGGCAGCGGGAAATGTTACAACCTGGGGGTCACTCAACTGCTGCTAAACAAGTCCGATTTTATGAAGAAGTAATGCAGGTTGTTCCAGAAATACCAACCACTCCTCATCCCGAGGATAATTCACAACGATGAATTGGGGGAGGCACGTTATTGGAATTAATAGACATGATTCCTTGGGTCTAAGATGATAGGGGAGGTGGGACAGTATGTGTGTGATGGGTCACTTTCCTTACGATTTAGGGAACATCCTCCAAGGACAGCACAACTCTGCAGTGTGTGCTGGGTTTTCAAGTTCAAGAACAAAATGCATTTCGCTGTTCTTATTTTCAACTAGATGGTCTTAGGTTCTGTTTTAAAACTTTCACTTCCCAAGCTGACAACATACTTACAGTCAATTCTTCCTGAATTGTGCCACAATTCCATGACATTGGAGTGAAGGTGGATACTTTATATCTGGGCCACCAGTCCTCCAAGTCTTCTCTGAGATGTCTCCTCTTCAGCTTGATAACTGCATGTGGCTGTCTCTGCAGTGTCAGACCCTGCATGAGAACAGAAAACTTGGAAGCAGCCACCCTCCCATTTGCATTAATACCCCTATGGCCATCGTCTCCAGAAGCAACCATCTCTACCCCCTTAAGAGTGTTGCCTAGAGAATGAACATGGCATTCTTTTACTCTCTCTCTCTCTCTCTCTCTCTCTCTCTCACTCTGGAGAGGCAATCTTCCCCAATCCTTTTTTCCTGTTTTCTCTAATCTCCCACGTCTGGATAAGTCTTTCTTCACTGCTGGTGCCCCCCCCCCCAATATTATATTTCCAAGAATTCTCTCCAAACTCTAGATTTAGCTATTGGGGAGGGAAGACTCCAGCTATGTCAACTTTCCATCCTGTATCTTCCTCCTTGATGCAATGAGCTCAGGGCCAGATGACTGCTTGCTTAAGTGAGAGGACAGGGAGGAAAGCTACAGAGAAAGAAAGTACAAGTATTCCTCCCAGTTGTTATGTGGATCCTGTGCCTGGCTCCTCCCAGAACCCACTTGATCTAGGAGGGAGTTTAGGTCTGAATTCCTCATCACTTTCAGTACATAGGGATAAAAATCCCAGAACCACTTCCTACTCTGCGCAAGGAAACACACAATCAGAGAGATTTGCCCTGACTTGGTTAAACATGTTGGGAATACTGTACCCTGAATGAAGGGGAAGAAGAACTTCACCAGTCTGTAACTTTGTTGATTCGGGCTCAGAATCCCAAAGGGGACACAGTGTCAGCCCACAGCCTTTTCTGCACTTCAACAGAGCTGAGGAGAGGAGGACAATCAACAATGGGGACAGAGCCAAGTTGCAAAATATTGAAGCAGCAATGGAGATGAGAATGAAAAAGTTGCCAGAGCCAAATACTCTTTTAAGAAACACTGAGTTGTAAAGAAACACTGAGAAGTAGAAGCCTCAGCCTCCTTCTGGAAGGAAGAACTGAGTCAGGGCTTGAAAATTCTGGAAAGTTTCTGGAAATAATGTGGAAAAGAGAACTCTTGAGAGAAATTTGAGGTCAAGTAGTCAACAGGGCTGGACATCGGTGCTACAGCAGATGTCTGTAGATAGATCATGGAACATATAACCATTGAGATCTTGAGCACAGACAGAACCCTGCTCTCCTCCTCATCCCTGTGGTCATTTCCCAGACATTGTCAGTATTAGTAAATATTTGCTCAAGGAATAATATGTTCATCAGGGTTTTCTCATCATCTTCAGTGCTCTTTTCAACTGTAACATATTTATGTAGACTTAAATACATTTAGTGTACTTAATTAGACATATTTAATTATATCATTTTTCTATCCATTTACTTAATATGTGAAATTTAGAAAGACACATATTTAGAGTAAAACAATGTATAAGAATGTAATTACCTATGGGTTCATTATTGTGGATGTTTTTTCTTTGTTGTGGATGTAGAGATAATTTCCACACCTTTATTATAAAGGAAGAAAACATATACTAGAATAACATAATATATTTGAAAGGGATATTTCAAAAGCTAAGTAAAGCTAAGGAAATTAAAGAGAAAAAGTTATATTTGATTCAGAATAAAACCACAAACTCCCCCGAGATGGTAACTGTCTTGTTTCTCCAAGAAGCATTGGATGAGATGAGCTGCCCAGGAAGGGCTCACTCCATTACCTGGTGTTGTTTGCTTCACATATTATCGCAAATGCTTACATCTAAGCAATAAAGACCTTTCTTTCCTAGCTCTTGGCTGAGAATTAAACCCCACAGCAGTCATTGGAAAGACTAAAATAAAACAAAATTTACATAAACAAACTCAGCTCTCACCAGCTGCTCAATCTCCACCACAGACAGTTTGATAAGCTTGGCCTTCAACAACACAGGGAAGAGCTGCAGGAAAATACATGAATGTAAAACTCAGACACCTGGCACCAAAAGGGGGGGGGCGTCAAATGAAAAAAAAAAAATACTGAATTTCAGGACACAACATTTTTAATAGAGGCAAAATAATCTACCCCAACTCCACTCTTTAGCTCAGAACTTAATCTTTTTCTAGGATAATTTTAACAGTGTCCTAATTCATATACCTGTTTCCAGGACCCTTTTTCCCCAAAAAATTCTCTGCATACTGCCCCTATTGTGACATTTCTAACTTAGTAAAGGTCCCAGTTGGAGATGTTGCTATTATCACTTCTTGTAGGTGTAACTGTGACCCCAGAAAAGATAGAAATTTAAATTTCTAACCCTCAGCACCTGTGAATGTGATCATATTTGGAAATAAGGTCTTTTCAGATGTAATTAATTAAGATGCGATCATATTGGAGTAGAGTGGGCTCTTCATCCAGTATGACTGGTGCCCTTATAAGAAGAAGAAAATTTAGAAGATAGAGACAGAGAGAAAAAGAGAGAGAGAGGAACCAAGGTCAGGGTGACGCATCTAGAAGACAAATAATGCTAAAAATTGTTAAAAAGCCACCAGGAGAGAAAGGGAGGTCTAGAACAGATTCTTCTCCACACACCTCAGAAGGAACCAGCCCTGCCAACATCTTGTAGTGCTGGAAAATCTAGCCGGTGCAAAGAAGCAATCAGAAAGAAGGTAAAAAGCATACAGACAGAAAAGAAGGAATAAAAGTGTTCTATTTGTAGATGTCATGAATTTCTAGGCAGAAAATCTCAAGAAACTGACAAAAAAAATCTTAGAATTAAAAATGAGTTACAAAGGTTGTAGGATACAAGACCAACACACAATCATTGTATTTCTTTATACTAGCAATAAACACAGGGACTGTGAAATTAAAAATACAAATCACAATCACTTAAAAATAAAACACTAAGGTGTAAGCCTAATAAATCATGTACAAGACCACTCTACTGACAACTACAAAATGCTGATAAAAGAAATCAAAGAAGGTAAAAATAAATGGGAGATTTACTATGTTCATGAATGCAATATATCTGTCATTTCTCCCCAAATTGATATAGACTTTAATGCAATTCCTATCAAAATTCCAGCATGATTTTTTGTAAAGATAAATAAGACTATTTTAAAATTGTTATTAAAAGCAACAGACTTAAAATAGATAAAACGATTTTAACAACGAAGAGTAAAGTAGGAGAAATAACTCTACTTAATGTGAAGGTTTCTTATGTAATGTAATCAAGACAGTGTTATTGGCAAAGAGACAGATATATAGATTAACCCAACAGAACAGGGAGCCCAGAAGTAGCCCAACACAATGTGCCTAACTTATCTTTGACAAGAGGGAGAAGTAATTCAATGGAGGAAACATAGCCTTTTCAGTAAACATATGGGAGCAGTCAAGCATGCATAGGCAAAAAAAAAAGAAAAAAGAAAGAACATTGAGCTAAATCTAAAACATCATACAAAACTTACCTAAACAGACTCACAAATTTAAACAGAAAATGTAATACTACAAAACATTTAGAAAAATAATGTAAAAAATCTTCAGGTTCTAGAACTAGGCAAGGAGCTCTTAGATTTGACACCAATCACATGCCCCACAAAAGAAAATGTTAATACACAGGACATCACAGAATTTAAAACTTTGGCTCTGCGAAATACCCTGGTAAGATGATGAAAAGACAAGTGACATATAGTGTTGGGAGCCAGCCTAGGAGGCCCACTGAGCGTTAGGGATCAGGAAGGGCCGTTGACCCCAAGACCACTAGGATGCGTTCGGGAGCTATTGACCCCATTTCCTCCCCCTTTCTAGTCAGCACTAACCAGATTAAGCTCTTGTGAGCTCAAAACATAAAAGCTCTGAGACCAGGACGAACACAAGCTAACTTTAGAAGCTCATTGCTCCCATTCTTCCACAAACTGCAGTTTTGGCTTTCATACAACTTATAATTCAAACTTGTGTCACATCTAAGAGCCTTAGTATTGGTCACAGGCTTCTGGGTCATGATCTTAGGATTTATTGAAGGTGTAAATTGTAGAATATAGTTTTAGAAGATAGCCATTTTGTTGAAAGAAGGCGGCTGGGTTACTTGCAGGTAGCCCACTGTGAACTTTGGACTGGGCCACATTCCAAACATTCTGGGATGGGCCACTTTCATTTGTAAAGTAAATACTTAAGCTTCTATAGAATTGTTTAACTTGGCATAAATCAATCAGCTTAGGATGAAAAAGGTTTATAGAATATGTCAGTCGCTGATTAGGTTATCCTTTGTTATGGGATTTTACGATTATCATATGAAAAGGGTTTAAAGGCAATCATTGATTAATTTTTCATGGATTAAGGTTTCTGGTGGGTGGGGGACAGCCCTCCCACATCTGACTTTGTGTATAAAAGACCCATTGTAATTCCCAATAACACACATCGCTTCTGCACTAGCCTGGAGTTCAGTCCCTTTCTCTCTCTCTCTCTCTCTCTCTCTCTCTCTCTCTCTCTCTCTCTTTCTTCTTCCCCCCAATCGCCGATGCCATCTCCACCTTTGGGGTACCCTGACCCCGGCTGGAGCTGGTCTCCGGCAATATAGGGATAAAGTATTTGGAAACCACATAACAGACAATGAAGTAGTTGCTATAATATAAAAGGACTCAAAATTCAACTGTAAAAGAAGAAATGGTTCAATTAGGAATTGGCAGGGATTAAGGAGGAAGTGGGGACAGGAGGAAAATGATGTTGCTAAAAGGACAATGTGCTGACTCTTGCTGTGATGAACTATTATGCCTCATGGCTGCATCAGTGTCAGTGACCTAGCTGTGATGGTGTCCTGTGGGTTTACAGGAGAATATCACAAGAAGAAGCAGTAAAGTATACAGGATCTCTTTGTATTATTTCTTAAAATTACATGTGAGTCTATATTTATCTCAAAATAAAAAGTATAAGTAAAAAATTAATCTGTATTATAGTAAATAAAATGGGTTTAAAATATTGATTCTCATGCATCATTACCAAGCAACCCAGTTTCATGATTAATGATGGTAACATCGGCCATTAAGATGACAGAAAATCACACTCATCTCATTTCTGTTCTCCTAACACTCAACCGATATCCCTAGAACAGAAGATTGAATTACAACTATTTATTTGTCCTCCTGCCTCTAGTGCTAGAGGGAAGGGACACTTCTTTTTTTTTAATGGATACTTCTTTACCAGTGCTTGGATCTTCTGATCACACTACAGTTCCTGCAAGTCTTATGAATTAGTTCACATTTAAACCAAACCCAAAAGGAAGAGAGTAAGCAACAGACAGGAGGAAGGATAAGGGAGGGGAACCCATTGTTTATTGAAGACACCACTACTCTGTGGATTATATAGGTTATCCACTTGCCCCCAATATGAGGACCAAAAGATGAAAAACTGAATCTTAGGAAAGTTATTTAGAGAGTTAGGCTCCAGAGCTCCTTGCATGATCATGATATTTCTTTGGTTATTATTTTACCTGTGCCCAGTGGCTTTGCCAGCAAGGACACTATATCTGAAAGTGCATGTAAGGATGGCTTGCACTTCACACTCTCTCATTTAACAGATGTTAAATGAGCAGCATCTCCTGTGCTGGGCTCTTTTCTGAATGGAGGGATGCAGCAATGAGCCAGACAGGCTTAGCTTCTGTCTTCGTGAAACTCATATTCTGGGCCAGAGACATGCACAGTTAACACAAGATCCATAAATCCACGCACCTAGGTGGTAACAATAAGCAGACTTAAGCAGGACTGGTGATTGCTGTGCTAGGGGTGATGTTCGGCAGGCCACCCTAGACAGGGATCCAGGAAGGGCCTGTCTAATAACACGATGTCTGAGACAATGATAACAAGCCATTCAGAAGTGAGTGGGGGCAGGTCAAGGAGGACTCATAAAGCCCTGGAACGGGAATGAAGCTGGTGTGCTCAAGAAACAAGGAGATCCACAGGCGACCGCCTAGCGAGCAAGACAAGAGTGAGACAAACAGAGGACAGTGTTTTCCAATAAGACTAACTTGTCCAGAACACAAATGTTATATTTTTAACTAAAATGCAGAGAAAGGCTTCACACAAGTCCATGTTCCTTCTTACAAATCTCAAGGAAATATTGTCTTTAGTCATCCCTCAGGAGCAACTGCTAAATTAATCTAAATATGTACAGGTCATATCACTGACATCATTTATTGATAAAATATGTGTTTTTATCATCTTAATACAGCACTTGACACCTAAACTCTACTACAGAAAATAGCAACAAGAAAGATTTTTAGTGGACATGAGATTAACTACAGTTGTCCAGTTAATGTTAAGGAAAAATCCATTCCATCTTGTGAGGCCTTATAGGTATGAGTAGAGATCTGGAATTTTATTCTAAGTGACACAGAAGAGAAGACTATGAAAGGTTTTAAGAGTGGCAGTGGTGGGAAGTAATATATATTTTAAGGAAATAATTCTAGTTTCTACATGTAGAATGGGTTGTAGTGAGAAAGCAAGACCCATTGCCATCTGATGGCCTGGGCCAGAGCTGACGGAGATGAGGGGCCAGTGAGGCATAACCCAGAGGGAAGGGGTCAGGTTTGGGATGTGTGTGGAGGTGGATCCATCAGAGTCAATGTCACCTAAAGGTGAGAGAGAGGGGGAACTCATGGATGATTCCTATCTCTGACCTCAGGACTTAGGGGTGACGGTGCCAACAGCCACTATACAGAAGGGTGATGAGGAGCAGTTTGAGCACGAGGTTTTCAGATGCTGACTAGATATTTGGCAGGGAGTCCTTAAGTCAGCGCTCCACACAGTCAGTGCTCAGGGGATAAGTCAGGGTGGAGGAACACACTTGGGGGCATCTGTACATATTCATGCATGCAGTGGTGAGACCAAATGACACTGTCTAAATAGGAAGGGCCGACAGAAGAGAAGAGGCCAAAGGACAGCAACCAGACACACCAACCTTTAGAGTCTGGGCACAGACAGAACAGCCATGGGAGAGACAGGCGAAGAGGCGGAAGCTGGAAGGACATGGCATGGAGCTTCAGTCCAAGAACTGCAGGGTTCAGATCCCAGAAAATTACCATCCACACACAAAAATGTTAGATAACATATTTTAAATAAAAATATATATTATGGCAGTATAATTGTGTGTGTGTGTGTGTGTGTGTGTGTGTGTGTGTGTGTGTGTGTGTGTGTATGAGTTTAAAACTCAAATGATGTAGTACAACTTATGGGAGAATTTATTTTATAGTGTTGCAAATTAACCAAGGAATTCTAAAATATTTATAAAGAGTTTTCTTTGTTTCAAATTTAGGAACTCCAGCTGTAATTGCCCTTGTAAAACTTCTTATTACAGAATAAGAAATTAAAAATGGATTAGAGTTTGGTGAAGGAGAGAGAAAGAAGTTGGCAATCAAAGATGTTTTTAATATGTCATTAAATTTCAAAAAAGTACCAAATAATTTATAAATAAGAAAAGTTGATTGAAAGCATACACAAATGAGGAAGAAAAGAGGGGCAAAACAGAAGTACAAGTTTAAAAGCTAAGAAACATCAGATTGAAGTTTACACTTATTCTCAAAAATTTGGGGGAAAAAAACCAACCTAAAATAAAATTTGTGCATGTTTTTTGTTTTCCTCCCAGGTCCCTCATTTGCAAGAAAGATATTTATGACCAAAACATAAACAAATGATGATGTGATATCAGAAATTCATTCCAGAAGCATCTTCCAGGTCTTTATGCTCATGCCTAACTTGGATTTCTGTGATGTCTTCTTCCATATTGGCAAACAAATGCAATGCTCATTTCTGCTCATGATGACAGCCACAGGTACCTCCGCCAAGCCTGCTGACCTGAAATTGTGTACCTTCAGTAACTGACCTGCTTAAAATCCACCAACACACATGACATCCAAGACCCTTAAAACTGGGCCCAACCTCATATGGGAGTTCTCTCCAATACAAGTCCTATGCATTATCAGGCTTATTAACATACACGTTAAAAAGTTATATTGATTGCAAGAGAGCTCATTACTGTGCCAGAACACAGCCCATGAAGATTTAAATCTCTCCAGTGACCACAGGCCCCTCATCAGGAAATGAGCAGTGTACCACAAGTCCTGAGAACTGAGAAACCATCCCTCCTGTGAGACCTCAGCCCCCATCCCACCTGCCAGGCAGCCACTGCCCTGCAGTGTGTGGTCCTGCATCTTTGTCTTCACCTTCCCCCACCCATCCCATCCCCCGTGAGATCCCCACACCCGAGAGGCAGCTGCTACCCTGCAGTGTATGATCCTGCATTTCCGTCACCACGGCCATAAAATAGCACCTCTGCTCAGGTCACTTCCTCACTTCGTCGGTTTCTCCCAAAGCCATGCCCTTCTCCCCAACCCATGCCACTGTCTTAGCCTGTCCTTACTGCCTTTGCTAGAGCCACTGCATACAACTCTACAGCATCCAGGCAGCCAGGCCTTCCCTTCTCCTTCCAACACATACTGACGAAGAGATATTTCTAAAGAAACATCGGATCATGACGCTTCCCTACTTAAAGTCTTTCCCTGGGTCCCCATCACCCCGAACAGGAGTCAGTAAGCCTTCTCTGGAAGGGCCAGACAGGAAATACTTTGGGCCATATGGTCTTTGTTGCAGCCGCTGAGCTCTGCCGTTGCAACACACAATGAACTTGGCTGTGTTCCCATAAGATCGAGCAAGCTGGAGTGGGCTGCACTTGGCTGTGCATCATCGTTTGCCAGTCTCTAAGCTGGAGAATAAAATCTCATCTCTTCAACCCAGTGTGTGGGGCATTAACTGCACAGCCCTACCTCTGAGGATTTGCCATCACCCAACTGAAAAAGTGGCCAGTGAGGAGGCTATGTCTTGGCACCGGGAGAAAGACACAGAGGAACCTGAGAAATCTTTCTACCTTTTTCTGTCTATTACTGTGAACCTCAAGCTGCCCTAAAGACATAAAGTCGTTGTTGAAATCACCCAATGTCAGGTGACCTATGCCTTCAGGCCTTTGTATGTGATGTCCCCAGACCCAACAATCCCTGCCTCTTCATTTATGAGTTTCATGCTTGATCCCCTCACCCCACATTCCTGATCCATCTGAAAAACATCACAGATCCTATAAAACCAAACGTACACACCGCATGGACTTAGTAGAGTTCACCAATCATGGGCTGAGAGGATGACTTGTGTGCAAGCAATTTATCTGGAAACCTGAACTCGGGTGGGAGGTGTGTAGGGAACAGCAGGCATGTGGAAGTGAGGTCGGAAAAAAGGAGAAGCCTTTCTATGGGTGTGTTACTGACACCTCTGCAGTGGGCCATCGGGTTTCATCTGCCAGCCCCCCAGAGCCATGGTAAGGAGTGGCCAGTGGAAGGGAGGAATCCAGTGGCTGCCATACCTGTGTGGTGGAAGGTCTCCATGCTGTTTCTTCTGAGCTGCTCGTGTGTGGGCCGAGGGACACCAAAGGAGGGGGCTGGCAGCATGAAGTGGATCAGAATCTTTTCAGAAGCACCTGCTCTAGCTACAGCTAGTGATACAGCCAAGAGAGTGTGAGTTGGGGCACGGGACATCTCCACTAGAGTCCACACGGGTTTGTCCCCACTCTCATGAAGCCTGCTCCATACGCCAGGCTTCAAGGTGATGACCAGCTGAAGTCTACACAACGTTTCATGCAGAGGGTCAGTGACCCCACTGGCTGCTACAGTAGGTTTCATCTAGTACTTGCTAGTCATTATCTCCCCCTGAACCACTCATTCTAGAATCCTTTCATACATGCCCAGCATTCCCACTGGTCTGACTTGTTTTTACCTTGCATGGCGAACCAGGACGGCAGGTCTAGGGGCCCTAGGTTACCTTGGTTGCTGTGATTGCTATTATCACAGGGCCTTGAAGTGCCTAGTGAGTTCCCCAATTTCTAGAGGCATGACTCCTTAACCCCTTTGGGTAGCAGCTACCTTCAACCCTCAGAATAATCCAGTTAATTATTCTCGCCAATATAGCAACTCTTCTTTGTCTGTTGTTCTGGTGCAAGAAGCCTAAAGTGACAAGGCTGAAGTTGCTGCTTTGGTCTCAGTGGAATCCTTGTTCTGTCCCTGATGGAAGAAATCCCAGCACCCACCCTCAGGAACCAGGACCCATAATTTAGCAGACCCCAGGGATCAGAAGAACACATCTTCAAAGGGGTCACTGAGAATTATGGGGTGAGCAGCCAGCCCATCATGCCCCCGCCAGAATCCACAGTGGAGCAGAAGTGAGCTGACAGATCAGCTGAGTTTCTGTGGAGACCCTAGCAAGCTCCAGCAGGGAGTCACAGCCCTGTGGATTCTGGTGACTGTGGACACCACTCCTTGTTTCATGTGCCCCACATCCTAGAGGACAGGGCCCTATCACTGCCAGGTACTTCCCTGAACCGGCAGCTTAACTAAGACTTAAAACCCATTCTATTGCTTAATCAGGCTCTCTGGTTCCAGGTGGTACAATAGACAGCAAGGCCATCTATTGGTCACACGCCCATGGTTGCACCTCCTCCACCATAAAATCAGTGGCCTGGTCTGACTCACATTCAACGAGATCACTTTTTGGTTAATTGGGCATTCTGTAACCCTTCATATTCGTGAGCTGACAGAGGAACTGTGAAAATAAAAGGCAAAAACAAATCATTGACCCCTCCTACAAACAAGAAAAGGTCTCTTAAGAGATGGCACCGTATCAAAAACTCAGTGTAGATCTGTGCAGTTGGCAGGTCAAGTGTGCAGCAGCTGGAGAGGCTGAATCAGACCGGGTGAGAGGGACCCCATGATGGTAGGGCCCATGTGCAGCTGCAGCCTCTGCCATCATAACTACTCCAACTTGGGACTGCCTACAAAGACATAGAACTAGGACATACAGCAACTTACATCCCTTGATTAAGCTGCCTGTCTCCCTGGGACTGAAGACCTCCTTTGTGAATGTACTTTCTGGTGGGTGTTCCTGTGAGACATGAAGACCTGCATGCTGTGTGCCCACCCCAATGGGTCCACCTGCTTGTCTTTCCATCTTGTCTCTGTTTCCTAACCTCCCTACCAGGCCTCTGACCAACCAACCAGATTGGTCGTCACTGCCCAGGAGTCTGTATATCCTCATCTCAGACCATGTTTTCCTTTACACAAAAAAAGCCCAGTATGCTGCTCAAAGCTCTGTCCAAGGGGTGATGTTTTCTTATCACTGCCTGGGGGCCACCTGGAATAAAATTGTGATGCTCGGCTGTCCATTTTCGGGTTGCTCCAACACATCATGCCAGCCCATCTGTGAACAAGTCCTGCCGGTGTTTTCCTATCCGTTGGATCAGGGAACCTGTAAAACCACTAGTGTGCTGGTATGAACTGATGGAGAAGGTGTCAGGGCACCTGCCTGGGGAGCTGACTCACCTGATCTGTCAACTCACGTCTGCTTTACAGCCCTGCTCAGCCTGGCTCCAAAGGCTTTTGTTTTCTTGATGTGATGAATTGTGGCTGCACCATCCCCTTATGACCTGGTGTATCTGACAAAATGCAGATCACAAAGAGAAGTGCCAGCCATGGTCATCCCACATTCCCTGGGGAGGCCCTCAGCTTCTACCAGAGCCTAGTAGCCTTCTTGGAGTGTCTCGTCATGGCAAATGGCTTTCTGGCACAGAAGATGTGGCTTCACTTTGGAAAGCTGGGTATCTAGGCAGGGATTCCCTGCTGGAGCTGGCTAGAGGCTCCACAGAGAAAACCTATTTGCCACGGTATGTCCATTCCCATTAAATCCACCGGGTCCATGGCCTGACCAGAAGAGTTGCTCACACCGTGGCCTTGGATTTGTTTAAACTTAGTTTACTGCCAATTACACACTAGCTGTTAACAAAGCAACACAAACAAAATACCCCCTCTTTAGATTTGGATTCCTTTGACTTTGGAATGTGTATATAATAATATTACCCATTGTTCAGTCATTGAGATGATGTTTATTGAGTTCTGTGCCTGGCCCTGTTGTAGGCTCAGAGAATATAACAATGAGCAACACAAAGTCTGCCCTCCTTAATTCACATGCTAGGTGCCAATAAGTGAACTAAATAGTAAATTCAAGGAGAGATAAGTCCTAGGTATTACTGAGCAGGGTAGTGGGGATTCGCAGTGTGGAAGGTGTGAGGGTTGACATTTTAAAGGGGTGTTGAGGACAGGCCCTGTGGAGGTGGTGATGTATGAGCACAACTCGCAAGAGGTGAGCACCTAAGCATGGGGTGAGAAGGAAGAAACGTTTTCCAAGGGAGACAGAAGGGTCAAGGAGAGCCCGAGGCATGCAGGGCAGCCATGTTCAGGGAACAGCCAGGGGTCCGAGGGAGAGGAGTCAGGAGAGGACCCCTGAAGTGACCCGCACACTTGTGGGAACACAGGCTTTTACTCTGAGAGAAAGGGGGGCACTGAAGAGCTTTGAGCAGAGTGGTATGAACCAAGTGCCACTCTGGTAGGCTCTCTCAGCTGTTTAGAGGAGACCACAGGGGCGAAGGTGTGAGCCCGGGTACAGAGTAGGACACTGCACTAGTCCAGGTGAAAGATAATCAAGCAGCAAATGGTGAAGGTGGCTGGATCTGAGTTCTAGATATATTTTTACATCCCAGCCAGGCATTTTTGAGGAAATTATTCTGCCAAAAAATTAAAAGCCTGGCATACAAATCCTGAGGTTTCTGCCCCTAGATCAAACTGGGTGCCCCAAGACCCCCCTAACAAGAAACAGTTCTCAGAGCTTCAAAGCCCCCAGGACACCACACGGTCTGATGTCCACTTCAGGCCACGAAGGACAAGGAGTGAAGAAGTACCTCTCGGGACACAAAGATAGTGGACCAGAGAGTCTGATCAGAGGGCAGACTAGCAGCTGCCAGATTGACTGAGAAAGGAGCTTGCCGCCCTCCCTAGCTGAAAGCCTCCCAGTGCCGGCCTGCAGGCTACCCCACCGCTGAGGACCAGTGACCGCTGCAGCCTCCTGTCCAGGGGAGCCTTCACCATGGTGTCTTGATCCCGCTCCACCACTGCATCTTCAACCCACAGAGCCGCATCTGGACCTGACAGGGAAGACGGCACATCACCCAAGGATGTTGGACTCATAAATAGATGCGGTAATCTGATGAGACTTCAGACTTGTCTCCTTGTGAAAAAGGACAAGCAAGTTCTCTATGTGGTGACAAGAGGCCATGGTTGGCCCACACCTAATGGCCAGAGGCGCCTAAGTAGCCAAGGTAGCTATTTGCCTCCACTTCTTAAAAAGCAGCATGCTTCTTTTCTAACTTGGAACATTGTCACATAGCTGGAGTCTTTGTTTCCTAATCTCTTGCAGCTAGGTGTGCCCACGTGAAGTTCTGGCTGATGGGTTTTTGGGGAAAGCTGGTGCATGCTCCAGGCCACGCACTTTCGGGGAGAAATATGCCCTCTTCATTCCTTCCTTCAATTCCATGGGCTGGGCTTCAGCGGGATGGTGGGAGCCGGACTTCAGCAGGGTGGTGGGAGCTGGACTGCTGGGTTGAACCACAGGCATTAGCGCAAGTCATCAGGAATCTACTCACAGCTGGGAGAGCCTGGACCTCTGACATCTATGAAGTATGAAGCTGCCGTGGCAGCCTGGGACTGCGTAGTTGCACAAAATGTATTAATTTCTATTTTGTTCAAGCACTGTTATTTTGTGTCTCTCTCACAAGAGTTAACTCTATTCTAACTAATGCAATTGGCTAGCAAATGAGGCACAAAGAAAGTAATGGCTGAGCCTTTCTGTCATCAATAACAAACGTATCCAGTCATTAGGAAGGGCTAGTGAGGAGGAAGCTGAAGGCAGAGACAGGCGAAGAGGGTCCAAGAAACAGTAAGGTGCCAGTGAAGATGGACAAAATGAGCCAGGGGAAAGTGGTAAAGGGTTCCAGGGAGCAGTGGGTGGTTGGGATTAATACGCGGCTGTCACCTTTATGCTCAGTGAGATGGGAAGTCATTAGAGAACTGAGAGCAGAGAAATGACACCATCCTGCTTGAATTTTCCTAGAATATCCTCAATAGAGAACAGACTGTGAGGGACACAGGTAAAACCAGTGGGCTAAGTTGTGGGGAAGAACCAGGGAGGCTAGGTAGGAGAAAGATCCAGGGAGGCCAAGTCATGGAAGCCAGGTAGGAGGGAGTGCCATGGAGGCCAGAAGGGTGGGAGAACCAGGGAGGCCAGGGAAGAGGGAAAACCAGAGAGGCTGGGGGGAGGGAGAACCAGGGAGGCCAGGGGGGAGACTGATACAAACGAGAGACAACAGTGGCTTGGGATGACAGTAGCTCAGAGCAGAGTGGGAAGAGTGAGAACAACCTGAATTCTGAGCATACTTGCAGGTGACTGTATTCATGTGCTCCAGCTGCTATAACAACACATAGACCAGGTGCCTTGGAAACAGCGGAAATGCATTCTCACAGTTCGGAAGGCCAGAAAGCCCAGTGTCATGTCTAGAGCAGACGCTTGTAGCTTTTATCTTAGTTAAGCCACACAGTGATTCCATGAAGCAGGTAAAAATTAACCACATTCCAGACAAGGAAACTGAGGCTTAAAAATGTTAAGTAGCTCGCTGAAAACGGCACACTTATAAGCGCCAGAAACTTGATTCCAGCCTGGATAGCTGCCGCTGAAACCATCCTCCCTCCATGACCCTGCACTGCTGGATAATGACAGCCCAGAAGAAGGGCTTGTGCTCTGGAAGATTGTGTGGATGGCTCCTGATTGGCTTTGAAGCACAAGGTCACTCAAATACCTTTTCAAACAATTTATTCTTCCCCAAGGACAAACACTACAAAGAGTCAATTCTAAATTGTCAGAATGAGAACTTATTCCTCATGGCAGAGGCCAAAACATCATCCTATTCAGGGAAAATGAAACACATTATGAAAATGAATGTGAATCTAAAAAATCTGAGTAATTCCTGCATTCAGATCTGAGATTTTTAAAAATGTTTTGATATCTTTCCGTTGGAATTTTTCGTAGTGACCATTTGTGCTCTCATTCTTTCAAAAGTGAGAGAAAAAGTGAGCCAATATGATTTTCTGTCAACCTCCAAAGCATCTCCAAAAGAGGTTAGACATTTATGAGTTGTGAACAAAGAAACATTTGGTTCTATAGAGAAGGGACACATCTTTGCTTGACTAAGAAAGATTTGTGAAAGAGAAAATTTTATTTCTTAAGTCATAACGATATGAAGTTTAAAAAAAATCTAAGGAATTAACTTTTTCTTAGTTCTGTAAGACTAGTTCCTCAATTTTTTTCCCCTCATTTTTGAGACAGAGACACCAGAAAAAAGACAGACCCCTCTGTGGGTATTTACTCATGACCAATGATGCCTACATGGAGAAGTCAACAAACGTGAAACAAATTTCAATCCAATCTTAAAATGTCTATTGCATCCCTTCTCAACCTGGGTTCCATGAGAAAATGAAGTGCGCAGAAATGATTGGATTGACAATTATCTCAGCTCAAGAGAGGATGGTTGGAATCAGTACCAGAGAGAAGCTCCCTCATGAGGACACGAGAAGCCTTGGGGCTAATGACTTGATTCCCTCACCCTACTGAGAAGCTTGCTGAATTATGGCATTCACATCGACAAGGATAATTGTTTGGGCTTATCAAAGTTAATCATTAGAAAAACATAACAGATTATTGCTTTGACTGTTTCAAGATATCAGGCCCAGAAACCGCAGCCAATGTTCTTCATGTCATTGGATTAAAACTGCTAATATCATAAGGTGTGTATCGTAAGAAAAAAGTATTTTCTTGGAGCTCTTGTTTAAAGACCTAGATCTTTTGTTATTAGTGATTTAGAAGAAAAGATAGTCTCTCCTTTGTTCATTTTTTCTTTAATGTGTATTTGCTGTCAGATCATGAAACAGAGCTTAGGGACGTACAGGGCATATTTTCAAGCAGCACTTATTTTTCACTTAGAGCAAGGGATCAGATGACCATCCTTTGGAGGTGGAAACAAGTCCTTCCACTTGTTCTTCGGAACCCAAGCTGCCAGGGAGCAGGGCAAAGCCTGGAGGGAGCTCACCTTGCTTGCTGCCAGTGGGTATTTGGTTGGAGTTGAGTCTAGCAGGAATGCCACTCATTCACTCCCCAGCACATCACCAGGGTAGCTTCTGCTCCATTTTCTATTTTTCCATCAGTTATCCAATATCTCCCACATCCAGTCTCAGCAGAAAGTCTGAACTGTGCCCTTGAGACTCTGAGGTCTCATTGGGAGAGTAAATTCCATCATCCTCTCGGCCCAGGCATGGCCAGCCTCGTGCCCAGCTAGCCCCTGACCTGGCTTGTGACCTCTGCTGTTCTGCTCTGCTCCTGGTACCTACTCAGCTGCTGTCTGATCTCTGTCCCTCTAGGGTCACCATTTATTTGAATTGTCTTTTAACTGAAAAATTTCCATCAGGTCTAGATTAACTTCCAGAATCCCGAGCAATTCTCATTCTGGAAGTGAACAAGGCTGCTGTCTGGCCTCCTTGGCCACATGGCCACCTCCCTTCCAGCCTTGCTGCCTTTCCAGACTGTACACATCCCACAGTGTCCTAGGTGGGTCCTTAGAGAGAACCAGGAATGTTGAAGCCAAGCCATGGTCCCTCCTTTCAGGGTTGGGTTTAACCCCTTCATCCCAGGGACCAACTCTTCTTACCTAGGAATGTTGTCAGAGACGGGTCATAACAAGCCCTTGGGCCTGGAATCCACAAGAATAAGTGTTATCACTTATATGAACACAGCCCTAGAAGAGTCAAACCCTCCAAAGCAGATTCATTCACATAATGTAAAATGCTTTTGTGCCCACACAGACTTGAAAATACCCAGAAGGCAATGGACCCTCCCCTGTGGCTTGGTGGCAGAAATAACGCTGCTTTTCTGACTTTCCATCAAGGTAAGAAAAAAAAACTAACTGCTAAGGAGTGACTTCCTGATGCTGCTGGAAGCTCCCCATGGCTACTCCCAACAATACTGTTCCCAGGGTGCACACGGAGGCTGAGCACGGGGCAGGGACGTGCCAAGGCCATGCACATGCAGGTTCTTATCATGCATGCAGTCCCTTTTGGGAAGCAGGACAGGCATGTGCTCTTGAGGGCACCGCAGGGTCTCCTCAGCTCACTAACTTGCCCAACAGTTCCTGGAACCCTGGGCTCTGAGGATACAGATTTGACGAAGCAATGTCCCTGACCACAAGGCTATCATGTCCAGAGAGAGAGAGACACACTCAAAGTGTAGTTATGCATGCTGCAGGGGCATGGGTAAAGTGTCAGGAGAGCTCGGGTGGAAGAGGGAAAGAGAAAGGAACAGAGAGACAGGGAGGAAGAGACACACAGAGAGAGATAGACAGGAAGGAGAGAAAAGAGAGAGACAGAAAGAGATAGAAAGGCAAGAAGAGAGACAGAAAGAGAGAGGAGGAAGAGAGACAGGGAAAAAGAGAGATAGAGACAGAGAGGAAGAGACAGAGACTGAAAGACGACAGAGGGAGAGAGATAGAGGAGGAAGGAACAAGAGAATGACAGTGAGATGCTTTCAGAGCCCTCTGCCCCCAAGAGAGAGACACAAGGACAGAGACAGACAAAGAGAAACAGAAATAGAAAGCAACAGAGACAGAGATGGAGAGATAGAGAAGAAGAGAGAAACAGAGGGAGCGAAGGAGAGAGAGAAAAGCCATCTTGCCTGTGGAAAAGCTAGGAGATGTCTCCGTGAGGAGGTGACATTGAGGTGGGTCTGAAAATGTGTCCGTGTTTTCTGCGCAGGGACAAAGGCTGTCTGGGCCCTGTTCTTTAGGTCAGATCTTCCTGGGCGGCAGCTGCCCACTGCACCCTGTTCAGGAATGGGACTCCCAAACCATACCTGGGCAGAGACTTCTCTGAAACCCACGAGCACAGTCTGAAAGGAAAAGTGGAAGGCGATGAAGAGCCAGAGCCCAGCCTAGAAGCTGGGAGGAATGAGCGTGTGAGAAGGGGCGTGAGAATCTCCAGCGGCCCCATCTGGACCCAGCATCCTCTTCCAGCTCAATGACCTGTGACCCCAGAGGCAGGTCCTGTGGGGCAAGCATGGCCACAGAGGGCCCTCTGTTTGGAAGGGGATTTGGGGGCTGTGGTGAACGGGGAAACCACCCACAGAGATACCTGTCCTGTGTTTCAAGCATCCCAGCCAGTCCCCTCCTCTTCTAGAAGAAATCCCAAGCTCGGAAACACAGAGAGCAGCTTCGTGATCTCCAGTTCAAAAAGCCACACAGAACTCCTCATGGATAAAAGCCTGAATGGGGAGAGCTAAGACTAAAAATTCTTACAGGAAAACATAGATGCAAATTTTCATGACCTTGGATTAGGCAGTGATTCTTTAGATAAAACACCAAAAGCAACAAAAGAACAAAATAGATATTTAGACATTTTTAATGTTAAAAACTTTTCTGTTTCAAAGTGCACTATTCAGAAAGTGAAAGGGCAACTCAAAGAATGGGAGTCTGCAAATCACATATCTAATAAGACCAAGTATCCAGAAATTATAAAGAATTCTTACAATGCAACAATAAAAAAGACAAATAACCCGACCAAAGGATTTAAATAGACATTCTCCAAAGAAGACAAACAAAAGACCATAAAGAACATGGAAACACATTCCATATCCAGGTCTCTCTCTCCCACAGCTGGAGATAGCACACCTCCTGGGGGTTGTGGGCAGCCAGCTGTGGGGGGACCAGGTGCTGCACATCCTCCTTTCTTCTTGCCAAGGTGGCTGTGGCCTGGCTGGGTTGTCCACGTGGGCCCAAGCCAGCGATGGGGGTAGAGGGTTCTTCAGGGCCAAGATACTTTCAGTGGACTTTCCACACCAGAAAGTTAGTCATCAGCACATCGCCGCAGCCTCAATCCTGCTGACCGTCCTCCAATGAACTGTCATTTTCTGTGACATTTACCTGGGCAGGGAGTGTGTGAGGCGGTGAAGAGAAAAATAATTGCCCTCCAGGATGCAGAAAGTTTGAGTTCCTCGAATGCTGTGGCACTCCCACATTTTGCTTTCTAAGCAGATGAGCCAGCCAGGGCTCGGCGTCCTTGCTGACGTGACAGCCTAACCGCCCCTTCCTGAGCTACGCGTGTTTGCACATATGTGGGTGGGTGTGGTGTGTGCTTTGTGTGTACATGTGTGATGTGTTTGTATGTGTGTGAGTATGGACATGTGGTGTGTGTGTACTGTGTATGTTTGTGTGTGAGAGTGTGTATACATGTGTGGGGAGCATGAGTGTGTTTGTGTGTACAGGTGTGATGTGTGTGAGTGTTTTACATGTGTGTACCTGTGTGGGTGGGTGTGGCATGTGTTTTGGGTATACAAGTATGGATGCATATGTGTATGAGTGTGTGCAGTGATGTGTGTTTGTGTGTACATGTGTTACATGTGTGTGGGTGTATTGTGTGTGTGTTTGTACATGTGTGGATGGGTGTGGTGTGTGTTTCATGTGTACATGCATGGTAGGTATGTGTGTGGTACATTTGTATGTGCAGTGTGCATGAGTGTGTGCATCTGTGTGTATGACTGTAGTGTTTGTGTGCCTGTGTGTTTCCAAGGCACCAGTCAGCTGTTCTGATGAAGCATCTGTGGGCATAAGCTACCCTCCCAAATGAGTCTGGTTGGTATGAAGCCCCCATAGGTGCTAGTTCCAAGAGAAGCTGGTAGGGAGTCATTGGTCACTGCTGTTCAGTTTCAAAGTGGGAGACAGAGGCAGAAATGATGGGACTATGACTTGAGACAGTCAGTGCAGGGAAACCACTCATGAAAAAGCGTGGAACCTGGAGCTAGCATGGGTCCAGATCATCCACTCAGCAGCACCGTGACCTTGAGTGAGCCGCATGTGAGCTTCTTCGCACCCTTCTGCTTGAGCATGGGAACAATGAGATACGTGCCATGGGGTTGAAGAGTCATTCAGATGACACGTGGAAAGCCTCTGTTAGCGAACAACTCCTGTTCCCAAGCCAGGCTGGCCAGAGTCAACAGGAGGAGTCAGAGGGCGAGTCCTCGGTGCCACTCCCACACACTGGCTCCGACACTCAGGGGCATGATCACCATCGACAGCACCCAGGTTGCCTAGCACATACACATGCTTCTCCAGCATGAGCAACCAGATTACTGAAAACCAGAACTCTCCATCAAGCAGGGGCTTGCCAGGCAAGATGGATTAGAAGCGAGAACGTACATTCCACAAGGCCAGGGATTTTGATGTCTTCCATCCCTGTGTCCCCAGTGCTTAGAACAGCACCACACAGTAGGTACTCAGCAAACAGCTCTCACAGTAGGTCCTCAACAAGCTGCACCATGTACCTGTTACTCAACAAACAGAACCGCATAGTAGGCATTCAACAAATAGCACCACAGGTAGGCACTCAACAAGCAGCACTACATGGTAGGTCCTCAATAAATACTGTTGAATAAATGAATATGTGAATTCAAAGGAGGAGTTTGCCATACAGAAAAGCAAAATTTTCCATCACCTTTAGCACTGTGGTACTTATTTCTACATAAATAATTTCTATGCTAACTACAAGTCTTTCTTAACAATGCATTAAATTAGGCCCTGAAGGACCATGACTGAGTGTCATATGACAAGTGTTCTTTGAGATTTATATTAATCTCCCCAAATAATAAAACTGCATTTATTTTTAATTTTTTTTATAATTTATATTTTTAGTACCCAGATCAGACCAACCTACCTTGTGTGTGTGTGTAGTGTATGTATGGTGTGTGTGTGTATGGTGTGGGTGTGTATTATGTCTGCAGTGTGTATGTATTCGTGTGGTATGTGGTGTGTATATATGTGTGTGGTGCGTATAGTGTATGTGATGTGTTTGGTGTATGCATAGTGTGTGGTGTGTATGTATGTATATGTAGAGCGTGGGGCACATGGTGTATATAGTGTGTGTCTGATGTTTGCAGTATGTGTGTATATGTGTGTTGTTTGGTGTGTGGTGTATGTGTGGAGACACCATAAATGCTTGCTTCTTCCAGGCATACCCGGAAGTCTGTTTCCTCATCTCTGATGTAGGGATAACTCCTCTATCCAGGCTACACATTAGGGTAGGCTGTGGTGGTTACATGGGATGATACTGACATACTACATGTACAACTATACAATGTGTTGTATGTTGTATAACCATGCCTGTCATGTGGTAAGAGTGTGATTAATATTAGCAGTGGTTACCATAATTATTACTATTCTTACCACTCCTGCTGCCACCTGAAGCTGCCACCTGAAGCTGCCACCTGAAGCTGCCCAAACAGGTCACACACATCTCCAACACCTGTCTGCCAAAGCCCCCCACGACTAACTCTCCCCACCCAACCAGCCACCCCACCCACTAGTCACACCCAATTCTGAGGCTCAGCTCCAGGGCTCTCTACTGCCCCAGACCTCTGGGGAAGATGGTTCCAGCTGTAAGCAACATGGCCTTGGCTGCATGTCATACCAGCTGTCTGTGCAATCCATTTGTCCCTCACATCTTCTCCCACCTCATCCCCGTGCACCAGGTAAGCCACCAGGGAGAACTGACAGCCCCTGCATGGATGTGCACAGGATTCCTTCCATATTGAGGCCGTTGCTAAGTGCCTGCCACACTTCCCTGGGGTTGTATGTCGTCATTCTAAACAGAGCCTCAAGATGACTAGCTAGGTCTGACCCAACGCTCCGCTTGCAGCAAGTTCAAGCATGAGCCATTGGCCCTGGCCCTCAGACCTGGATGGGTCATCAGAAGAGACCATCATGCCCTGTGGGTGAAGGGCCGCCTGCCACTGGCTAGCCAGGGTCAATGCCCACACCAGACCAAGCTACATGTCGGGTTGCAAAGTGGCTCTGAACTTTTTTCTGATTTGCCAGATCGTCTCCTAGGGCTGTATATGTGTGGTGTCTGGTATGTGTATACGTGTGGTGCATATATGTGTGTGTGGTATATGTGTATACATGTGGTGCATATGTATGTGTGGTATATGTGTATGCATGTGTGGTATGTATGTGTTTTCTGCCTGCAACACTTTTTAAAGAAGTAAGAAAATATTCCATTAATAGTCCTTAAACAATAGCTGCACCACAATGTGGAAGAAAGAGCACTCTCACTATTACTCTGTGTCAGTGGGCCACCAGCATTGTATTTGTGAACCTGCCTGTTTCCTGTATGCTCTGTTGCCATAGTAATGCTTTAGTCAGGGCTGCAGACACTGTAATATATTACAAAGGGAGATTGTGGAGCCCTTCTCAAAGACCCACAGGCCAACACAGACCCTTTCCCTGTAGCATGGCCAGGGTCTCTAACTCAAGCCGGCTCTATCTAGAGACATCAGTAAGATCAGGAGAAGCTGCCTATGCTGTGGGCACATGCACTTGGACTTCACAGAAACTGGCATTCCCAGGGAAGCCCCTGTCCAGACCTTGGCTCTTACACACACCACAGAATCAGCAACCTAATTGCCCATGGTGACTTTTACGACCTGTTTTCAGGCAAGCACAATGTTATCATCAAACATTAATGATGACTTACCTAGCGCCCAAAAATGTGACAGCCCAACCAAAGGAACCTGGTGCCAGAGCAGCAAGTGAGGCCACACTACAAACTACAAGCCACAGCCTACACCATCTCCACGGGCCTGACTTGAGTAAGGCTAGGTTGCAAACCTCTCACCCACAGCCTTCCTCCTCTCAGTGAGCCTTCCTTGAGGGAGGCCACGCAGCAAACCTCCAGTTCACAGCTTTCTCCCTCTCCATGGGTCTCCTCAAATGAGGCCATGCTGCAGCCCTCCATCCACAGCCTTCCCTCTCCCCATGGGCCTTCCTCAGGTAAGGCCGCACTGCAAACCCAGCCACAGACTTCCTCCATCCACTCCATGGGCCTTTCTCAAGTAAGGCCACGCTGCAAACCTCCAGCCCACAGCCTTCCTCCTTTCCGTGGGCCTTCCTCAGGTGAGGCCATGCTGCAAACCGTACCACAGCCTTCCCCCTCTCCAAGAACCTTCCTCAAGTAAGGCCATTCTGCAAGCCCCCAATCCTACTGCCTTCCTCCTCTCCATGGGCCTTCCTTGAGAGAGGCCACACTGCCAAACTCCAAGCCACAGCCTTCCCCCTCTCCATGGGCCTCCTTGTGTGAGGCCACACTGCAAACCTCCATCCCCCAGGCTTCCCCCTCTCCATGGGCCTCCTCGAGTGAAACTACACTGCAAACTTCCATCCTACTGTCTTCCTCCTCTCCGTGGGCCTTCCTCAAGTGAGGCCATGGTGCAGAACTCCAAGCCACAGCCTTCCCCCTCTCCATGGGCCTCCTCGAATGAGGCCAGGCTACAAACCTCCATCTCCCAGCCTTCCTCTTCTCCATGGGCCTTTCTCAATTGAGGTCACGCTGCAAACCTGCATGCCACAGCCTTCCCCTCTCCATGGGCCTTCCTTGAGTGAGGCCACACTGCAAACCTCCAAGCCACAGCCTTCCTCCTCTCCATGGACCTTCCTCAAGTGAGGCCATGCTGCAAACTTCCATCCCACAGCCTCCCTGCTCTCCATGGGCCTGTCATCCCTGCATGCTCCTCTCTTCCTCAAGCATGTGTCTTCACAAGTACAAAATTAAATCAAGTTGTCTTCAAGGGACTATCAGGGAAAGTTGAACCATAGGTAGGATATTAACAGATTAATTGTGTTAGGTGCCATAATGTTGTCTTTAAAAATGTATCTTCTAAAACTACATATTCAGCTATTTATAAGTAAAATGGTATATCCAAGATTGGCATAAAATGGTATATCTGATATTTTTTTAAAATACAAAAAGTGGTAGTCAAATGAAGTAAGATTGACAAAATATTGGCAATGATTGAAGGTGGGTGATGGATATATGCATTTATCACACTGTCTCCCTTCTTTTGAGCATATCAAAAAGAGGCAGGAAACATAGAACAGAATAGAAACTGCCACCAGGGTTGTTCCTGATACTATTCCCACGTGTCCTACTCACGTTTCTCAACACCTACTGTGTGCCAGGCTTTATGCTAGTGCTGGATGTTCCTGTGACAGGAGCTGCCTGATTCATGCTGCTCACAAGCTGGGGAGGGACACGGGCACTCCCGAGAAGGATATTAAAGCAAAAGTGTGTTTTTTATATTCGGCGAAAAACAGGTTTGAGGAAACATGGAATACATTTCCTTGACTCACCAACCTCCTACCTCTTCACTGCTTGATCAGAATGTCAGAGGGTAACTGCCATGGGGAAGAAAATTGGAAGAAGGTGAGGAGACACTTGCTGGCGGAAAGGTGGATGATAGGAAGGAGGCCCCAGGGAAGGGGGCCAGTGCTCTGCTTGTGGGTGATGGGAAGCAGCACGTCTCAAGGCGCCTGGGGAAGGCAGGAGGTGAGGCAAGCCATGCAAGGAGAAATGGCACCTTCCAAGGAGGTGAACACCAACCCTGGGTGGCAGGAACTTCTCCCTGTGTACTTGTCGCCACCCCAGTTCCAGGACTCCTCCTTAGGTCCCAGTGTTCTCAAAAGAAGAAAGCCATAAAATGAACAAAATAACATTAATGCCCATAATTTTTTCCTAAGTAAGATATGTTCTTTACAGAAGTAAATTAAGCAACTCCAACTCTTACTGCCACTGTCAAAATTCTGGAATCTATTCTTGCAGACCTTTTCCCTTGCAAATATGTTCAAAAGAGCATTTGTTCTTACAAAAATGTATCATAGTATACATACAATGTTTTACCTGCCTTTTTTTTAACCTATAAATAAGTATGGACTTATTTCCCTATCAATATAAGTACATGTAAATAAAATTTAATCTTGATTCACTTCCGTTTTAAGAAATTTATACTCATTTTGCACTTCCTTTAGGATAACAAGGAGCCATCACAAAATCCAATCATGAGGAAGGATTGCAGCGTCTGAGTTTGGCTCTTGAGGACACAGAAAGTCAAGTAAGCACAAAAGAGACTGTAGTCAGAGATCACCTTCAAGGTGATGTGACCCAACCCTCACTGTCAGAGGAAACTGAACCCCAGATGGGTGAACAGCTTGCTCAAACCACATAACTGGGTAACAGTAGAACCCAAGACCAGAGGGTCAACCCTCAGTGCCCAGTCCCAAGCAGGAGTGAGACTCCTTCTCCCAGAGTAGAACAAAGAATGCTAATGACATGTGTCATCAGTATGCTTGACAGGAGACTTTCCTACACTTTCAGAAGCTCATTCTCTTCAGCTGCCAACAGGGACCCACATCTTACCTGCAATGCCCATATTTAGGTATTAAGTGGCATAGAATTGAACTACATCAATGAGACATAATTATAAAAACATAAAATTTTAGGGAGAGAAGGATTTAGTACAACCTTTCGAGATGAGGAATTGTGAAGCCCAGATAGTTTTATGAACTTGCTAAAGTTAAAGTTGGCATCAGAACTAAACCCAGTACCCAGATCTGATTCACAGCTGCCTTCGATTACCAGAAAATAAAACACTAATATTTTCTTTGTCCCCACACTAATATTTTCCTTCCTCCAGGAAGATTATCAAAGGTGATACTGAATAGTTTTTTGAAATTCTCACAGGACACCTTCTAACAATTTTTTAACATTTTTAGCATCTGTCAACTTCTCAAAATCCTATTATAGATATCAATAACCAATGACTATAACAATATATGCTCTGCTAACACAAGCTCTCTTTTTTTTTTTTACATAAACACAGTTCTAGGCTATTGAGTCAATGTTTCAATGCTGAAAGGAATTAGTCAAGATTATTGCTTAGATGAAATGATATAACAGATATAAAAACTCAAGCTATTTCATCTGAAGGTACTGGGGGGGGAAAGGGACTCATTTTCTTCAAGCCTAACAACTGCCACATTAGTCCATGTTATAATGTGAATATGTGTCCCCTCTAAAATTCATGTTGAAATTTAATCCCCAGTGTGGCAGTATCAAGAGATAGGGAATTTAAGAGGTGATTGGGTCATGAGGGCTATGCCATCATGAATGGATTAATACATTCCTGGATTAATGGATAAATAGACTAATGGGCTATCATGGGAGTGGGACTGCTAACTCTATAAGACATAAAGAAAACTGAGCACATTAGCACGTTCAGCTTTCTTGCCAGGTGATGCCCGGAGCCACCTTGGGGCTTTTCAGAGAGTCTCCACTAGCAAAAAGTCTCTCACCCGATGCAGCCACTCAGCTTCAGATTTAGCCTCCATTACTATAAGAAATAAATTTCTTTTCTTCATAAACTACGCATTTTCAGGCATTTTCTGTTATAAGCAACAGAAAATGGACTAATATGGTCCAATCCACTAGACAAGAACCCCATTCCTAGAGAAGCCCTCTTAGCAAACGGCGCTCAGTGGGACAACTTTGACACAAGGACATCTTCATGAAGTTACCCAACTAAAGGCAAAATGACAGAGGAACTCCAAACACCTTAATCTGAGGCACAACATTAAATGAAAAAGCCAAAAACATAAAAATTTCTCCCATTTAAATGGGACACAGTAAAACTCTATATAATGGATGGCTCAGAGCCAAATTAAAAGAAAACCATTATCCAGGCAGAGAAAGTGCAGAAGCAAAAGGCAGTCCTGAGGAGGCTTTGCTGTTGATCTGGAATGACCTTGTTCTCTCTCTCTCACCATCCTGCCCTGCCTCCAGTATTGGGCTTAAATTTTTCCCAGTCCCTGGGCCCTCTGCACTGTCTCCCCTTTGAGACACTCCTTAGCTTCTCCCACAGTAGCAAACTGTCAATATCGCAAATTCTGTCAAGCAATTATTTTCCTGAATTTTATTTTTCACAGTTGCTTCACCAGTGTTATTGCTATTCACTCAAGTTTTAAGAATGAACCACATCTAAGGATCTGCCCTGCATCTCATACACAGTGCCAGGTGCTTAATGAACACCCACTGATTGGTTGATCTATATTACTAAACCTGTGGGTTCCCTGGTATGAAAATCTTACTCTAAATCAGAGTCCTTTCCTTCAGCTTACAAAATACCCCAGTGTCATATGATACCTCAAATATGAGAATTTGGAAACCACTTGCTTTCTAAATTATTTATTTTTAAAAGATGTTCCCTTTTGAATAACTAGTGTGGCTATCAGCAATATGGTCTGTCCAGAATTATTTCCTTCATGGAAAGCTCTTTTCTCCAATCTAGAAGAATCCTGCCAATCCATGGTGTCCAAGTATAGCCCCCTCCTGACCCTCACCACCTCCCACCCCAGGTCATTTGGTTCCATCACAAGCACGTGACCCAAATCAGGTCAATTATAGCCTCCTTAGGACTTTGGCCAGAGCCAAACGTAAAAGGTTGTCTCTTTTCTCTGAAATATCTCTAGTCACAAGTGACGCTTGTCAGCCAGTAGTCATCTTACTGCCACTTGGAGAAGCTCATTTGGAAATAAAGCCAAGCATAAGGGGAAGGACCTACAGATGGGGAAGGAGAGAGACTCAAAGACAGTATTGGTAGTCAGCTGTCCCTGGAGCCCATGTCCTCCCTTAGGCTTCCTGGATTTGTAAGGTGGGTCATGTCAACTGTCAAAAGAGTTTTGACAAATGCAGGTGCTTAATGCTGAAAATAAACGGCACATCTGAGATTATCAGAAAGGAATGTGTCATCCAGGATGCAACCCCTAGAAAATTAGCAGCTGTGCCAACCCTGTTCTTTAAGAGGCCCCGAATACCAGTAAGTATCAACAGGGTGGCCATGTTCAGGATAATAAAACAGTGAGGATATCCTTGGCAGGGTTTTGATATAGTTTAATGGGAGAATTTCAGAATAGCTGTATTTTTCAGGTTAAATTTAAGTATTCACATAAAGGTCATTTCAGTGGGAATTAGTCTACCGTTTCTTCTCCATCACCCAGTGTAATTGCTTCTGTAATTGAAAGAGTCTCATGTGCTACAAATGTCCAACCAAGAAAGTAGAACGGGCAAAAACCAGGGTTGCAGAGGGTAAAGCAGGCAGAGTCCCTGGGAAACATTGCCGAGACCACAGGGTCATAGGGTGCAACCGGCCAGGACTGGGAGCAAGTGAGGGTCCTGGTTCCTTCCTGCATATTGCTCTTCCTCAGCTGTGTCCTTGTCCTAGTCATCCTACCCTTGGTACAGTTATCCAAGGATCCTTCTGTAGGGAAGGTGAGACTGTGCTATGACTGGCCACTCTTTGTGCACTGCTCCTTCCAGCCTACTGTACAGCCTTCAACAAACGGGAACAGGAAAGAAAGCCCAAAGAAGTGCCAGGCAAAACAGTCACCCTTGAGGGAGTCTGTGTTTCTTTGCAACTTTCTTAAGAACAAAAAAGCTCCATTTGTTAAGAATTTATTTTGAGGCAAACATTGGACAAAAAGACTCCACCTGGTTTTGTAACTTAGTTCTCATAGCATCTTGAAAGGTGATGTGAGGATCCAGCTATGATGAACATTTGGAGGAGCAATCCAAGTGATGGAGGAGCCAGGCAAGATGAACATCTGGAGAGGACTCCAGGTGATGGGAGGAGCCAGGCAGGATGAACACCTGGAGGAAGAGTTTAGGTGATGAGAAGAACTAGGTAGGATGAAGATCTAGAGGAGTCCAAGTGATAGAGGAGCCAGGCATGATGAACATATGGATGAGGAGACAAGGTGATGGGAGAAGCCAGAAAAGTGAACATCTGGAGAAGGAATCTAGGTGATGGGAGGAGGCTGGCAGGGTGAACATCTGGAGAAGGACCAGGTGATGGGAGGAGCCTGGCTGGATGAACATCCAGATGAGGATGTTCCAGGTGATAGCAGGGACAAGCTAAGATGCACATATAGGAAGTATAGCTCAGGTGATGTTCACTCTCTCCTCTTCCTCCTGGAATGATCAGCTTTCCTCTTAGCTCTCACCACATGAGAAGGAAGAAAGACTGGAAGGAAAGAGAAAAGAAAGAAAGGAAGGAAAAAGGAATAGAATGAGGACAGGAAAGAATGAGGTAGGGAAAGAGGGAGAGAGGAAGGGAGGGAGGGAAAGAAGGAGTTTGCAGTTGTTCCGTATGCAAATGGAATTGGTATTGATGCAAATAAAAATGAATTTGCAACCAGGCTCCGTGGCTCAGCCTGTACTCCCGCGCTTTGGGAGGCTGAGGTGAGTGGATTGCCTGACCCCGCAGGTTCGAGACCCGCCTGGGCAACTTGGCAAGACCTCATCTCTACAATAAATCAAAAATTAGCCGGGCATGGTAGTGCGCACCTGTAGTTCTGACTATTTGGAAGGCTGAGGTGAAAGGATCGCTGGAGCCCAGCAGGTCGAGGCTGCGGTGACCGGGAGTATGCCACTGCACTCCAGTCTGGGTGACAGAGTGAGACTCCAACTCAAAAAAAAAATGAATTTGCAACAAAAGTCATGATTTTTTCCAATACCAATAAACATGGTAAAAAGACTTATGCCATGTAATTCTAGAAGGAAAAAGATTGGAATAATTTAAACATCAGAAAATAGATTGGAATAATTTTCCTTAAGTGATTGTATTTTACTGTATTTGGTCCCCTGATTTGTTATCCACTTTGGAAACATTATCTACATGGTATCACCTGGAATAGGCATCCCAACAATTTTGGCACCAGGGACTGGTTTCATAAAGGACAATTTTTCCACAGACGTGGGGAGTGGGGAGAAGAAGATGGTTTTGGGATTATTCAAGTGCATAGCATTTATTGAACACTTAATTTTATTATTATTACATTGTAACATATAATGAAATAATTATACAACTTGTCATTCAAAAAAGAGGCATAGGACAACCCCTTTGGTTCCCCTCCCACTGTGGGAGCTTTTCTGTCCTCTCAATAAATCCTGCTTTTAAAAAAAAGAGGCATGGATAAAAGTGGTAAATAAAATAATGGGTAGGCCCCGTGTGGATTACAGTGGGTGTCAGATTTTGACTTAAAGCCATCCACCAGATGCAGCTGTACAATTGAAGTACATTCATTCACTGATAAGGTTTTGATATGAGTCTGCAAGCAACTGATTTATTATTGTCGCTGTACAGTCAAACCTCACTGCTAATGTTAATCTATCTCTGCAGCCGCTCCCCACTGCTAACATCACCGCCTCAGCTCCACCTCAGATCATCAGACATTAGATTCTCATAAGGAGCGTGTCACCTAGAACCCTCACATGTGCAGTTCACAATAGCGTTTGCGCTCCTATGAGAATCTAATGTTGCCGCTGATTGACAGGAGGCGGAGCTCAGATGGTAACTCAAGTGATGGGGAGCAGTTGCAAATACGGACGAAGCTTCACTAGTTCTCTTGGGCTGCTGTGCTACCCAGTTCCTAACAGGCCACAGACCGATACTGATCTGTGGCCTGGGAATTGGAGACCCCTGACCTAGATAGAGCACCCACTAAAGAAGTTTGCCTCTCTAGAAACACTGAGAAAAACAGGAACAGCATAGGGTTGGCTTCATGGTCTCCCAGGCAAAAGGTCCTGTGTTCAGAGGGCTCCGTGCTTGGTTAAAGGTTCCAGAGTTACCACTGTGAAATTCTTAATGATTTTTTTTAACAGAAGGGCTTGCTTTTTCATTTGCACTGAGCCCACACATTGGGGCATTTAGGGAATAGGAAGAGACACCTAGAAGTTATATTCATGAAATAATAATGTGTTTGAGCTAGAGGAATAGATTTGGATCTCAGTCCTGAAGAGTCAGCAACGAAGGCAGAAGTACCCTAAAACCTCCAGTCACAGAGGAGGACACACCCTACCCATTGCTGCTGGGGCTAGCTGAACCCCCAGCTCCTTCCCCTACACGGGAAACCGTCGCTGTAGGATGGTTACACTGGGATTCCTGCTGGTCGCGTGCTCTGATGAGGAGTGTAAATACCTTCAGTTGTTGAAAAAAGAAGAGAACAAACCATGTCCGGATGAACATTATAATTTAGTTGATGAATTTCTTCTACTAGTGAAACTAGAGCGAGAGGGCAAGGAAGAACGGTTAATAACAATAAAAGATGCCTCTTGTGCAGGGAAGAGTAGGCATCGCTGTGAAGTTTTTGCGCCCATTTCACAGCTGAGATCAGAGAACAGAAGCGTCACTGTAAGGCCACTGAACCAACTAATAGCAGAGGGAAGACTCACCATCGAAACTGCAAAGATAAGGAACCACAGTTTCTACTGTTTCTAGGTGAGTGGGGGTTGGGTGCCTTTAGGTCTTTGCTCATTCCATAATGGGCGTTCCAAGGACTGTCCCAGTCTGGGGAGCAGAGACCAGCAGCCCAGCCGTCCATTTTCCCAGTGAGCACTCTGTAGCTGGAGGCAGGTGGGCAGCAGGAGACAGTGTCAGATACACGATGGCATACTCCGTGAAAAAAATGCAGCAGGGGACAGGGAAGAAGAATGGCAGTGACACGGGGCAGTCCGGTGTCTGTGCTGGGAGGACAAGTCACTTGTGCCGGGCACCACCATCAATCAGCATCAAGGCTGAAAATAAAACCCAAGACCCCCTGGGTCCAAGGGCTGCAGGGACAACTGTACTCCAGGGCACTTTGGCTGGCATTTCTGCACCCTGAGTCAAAGGTTATCAGGCCGCGTCACTCTTGGTAAAATATTCAGCGAGACACAAGCAGCAACCTCGGCCCAAGAAATTCAAGCTAACATCAGCCCCTGTTCCAGGGAGAATGAAGACAGAGCCGGTCCACGGAAGGGTCACTTTGCCCAGCACACCATCTGTTTTACAACCTCTGTTCACTGGCGTTCATGTCCTTATGGAAAGCTTAACAAGTGTCTGGACAGAAAATGAAAGTAGGACATCAGATTGAAGAGGCAGCACAATGGAGAGAAGGACAAAGACAGCATTTCCCAGGGCAAGGAAGAGAAGCCTAGGACTCAGAGGCAGCCCAACCTCAGGAGGAGGATAGAGGCCCAGCAGGGCCTCCCTATGTGCACATTCTCAGTCCCTGCCAAAGCCCCATGCCCGACGACTCATCTGTGTGCTCCCTGGTCCTTTGTTGTAAGGCTTTGATTTCAGCCATATGATGCTCATCACCTTAAGATGGGGTTACATTCTGATCAACCCATCATGAGTAAAAAATATCATTAGTCAAAAATGCACTTAATACTTCAACCAATCCATCATAAATTGAACTATGGAAACTCAGAAACTCTCTCTATGCTGTATCAGTTACTTGTTGTCATAATAGGGCTGAATAACAAACTACCCAAAACTAACTTAGTGGTTTAAAATAGCAACCATTTCTTATTGTTCACAGGTCTTGGTGTCTGCAGGACAGGTTCTCTGCTCTTGGCTAGATTTGCCCGTGTACCTGGGAGCACCGTCCTGACCTGGCCGGAGGGCTCGGCTCTCCTAAACATGTCTCTCACTTCCCTCCAGCAAGCAGAGCCCAAAGGAAAAGGCAGAGATACACAAGTACCTTTACAGTTCTCAGTGGACATCAAGATTGCGTCTACCCCATCAACAAAGCGAGTCTTACAGCCAAGCCCAGTGTCAAAGTAGAACAAAATTGCCAGGGGGCACAGTTGCAGGGAGGTTTGGGAAATGTCGAGTCCACAGATCACAGACACAGAACTGATGAAGATGAATCCTGTATGCCTTCCCTGCTGGACCACTGAGCACTTGGAACTCCCTGTGAGGGGAAAGGGCCTGAAGAGGAAAGGCAGAAGGGGGAAAAGGGATAGCTCAAAAGGGGGAAGTTTCACAGAGCATAAGAAAAATATTAGCTGCTTCCCACGTGTCTGGAACTTGGTTTTACCAGCTGTAGCATAGGGGTTATATATCCCCTGGCCTGCCTTGCTATACAAATGAAATGCCAATAAGTCCACAACTATGCTGTAACATTAATATGGCTAAATTGTTAAGAGCACACTCTAGAGCCAGGTTTCCAGGCTTGAATCTCACTCCACCACTTGCTGGCTTAGAGATTTTGGCCAATTTATTTAAGCTTCCTTGTACTTCACGTTCTTTATTTAAAATGGGGATAAGCATCCACCTGCCTCAAAAGGTTACAGCAAAGCTGAAATATTACATGCAACACCCTTAACACAGTGTCTCTTAGTATTATTATTACTACCACCATGAAGAACACGAAGACGGAGGTGATGGTGATAGTGGTGGTAGTGGGGCTCTGATGATGATGGCGGTTTTGATTGTGATAATGATGGTAGTGGCGGGGGGGGGGGGGGGCGGTGTTGGTGATGGTGATTATGATTGTGGTAATGATGAAGGTGATGGTGATGGTGGTGATGATGGTGGTGTTGGTGATAAAGATGGTGTTGATGATGATGGTGACGATGATGATATTGATGATACAAATAATAATGATATGATCCTGCCATTCTTCCCGCATTAATTCCCTTAGCCCTTGCCTACATTTTTTAAAACTGTGTTAGGCCAGGCTCAGTGGCTCAGCCTGCAATCCCAGCACTTTGAGAGGCTGAGGAGAGTGGATGGCCTGAGCCCGCAGGTTCGAGACCAGCCTGGGCAACTTGGCAAGACCTTGTCTCTACAATAAATTTTAAAAAGTAGCCGGGCATGGTAGCACGCGCCGGTAGTTCCAGCTACTTGGAAGACTGAGGTGGAAGGATCCCCAGAGCCCATCAGGTCGACGCTGGGGTAGCCATGAGTGTGCCATCACACTCCAGCCTGGGCAACAGAGTGAGACTCCAACTCAAAATTAATTAATTAATTAATTAGTTAGTTAATTAATTAAAATTGTGTTTACAGTTACTCCAATTCTTAGAATGTTGGCATAAGTTTTTTTGTGTTTTTTTTTTTAAGAAAAAAGTCTGGGCTCAGTGGCTCAGCCTGTAATCCCACGCTTTAGGAGGCTGAGGTGAGTGGATTGCCTGAGCCCA
>NW_007247739.1:44819-45025 GCF_000164805.1 Carlito syrichta | reverse complement strand
CCACGGGTTCGAGACCCGCCTGGGCAACTTGGTAAGACCTTATCTCTACAATAAATCAAAAAATTAGCCGGATGTGGTAGCATGTACCTGTAGTTCCAGCTACGTGGAAGGCTGAGGCAGAAGGATCACCGGAGCCCAGCAGATCGAGGCTGCAGTGGCCAGGAGCATGCCACTGCACTCTAGTCTGGGCGACAGAGTGAGACTCC
>NW_007247739.1:31257-44799 GCF_000164805.1 Carlito syrichta | reverse complement strand
GGCTGAGGCGGAAGGATTGCCAGAGCCCAGCAGGTCGAGGCTGCGGTGGCCGGAAGCAGTCACTGCACTCCAGTCTGGGTGACAGAGTGAGACTACAACTCAAAAAAGAAAAAAAAAAGAAAAAGAAAAAAAAAGAATGTATGTACACGTCTGTCTTTTCTCAACAGGAGCAAAATACCACTAATTAATAGGCAAGGGATTCAAAAATGTTCATCATTGCATTCAATGAAAAATATATTAAAAGTTCAAATATATCATCTCAGCAGAGATGTTCGCTCAGCAATTCCAAATTAAAGAGATGGGGCTTGAAAGATATGAAATGACAGGCTTTTTTTATTTTGAACATGGTGAATTATTATTAGTGATAATCATATATAAATTTGAAATCTAAAATAAAAAATATAAATCATATTACCCATGATCACAAACAATAGGAGAACTTTTCCGAGCATTTTACACAGTTGTCTTCTTTTTGATGGAAGACAACAGGTAGGACTTTTCCTATCTCAACATATGGCTCGACAAATATGACACATACTTAGAAGAAATTCACATTTTTGACAACCTTCTATTGTTAATGGTTTAGCTTCTATGGAATGTTTAAAGGCAGGAACTGGTATTTTATTCTGTTACTTCTACACAGTAACAAGGTTTATGCCAGAAAACTGGTTTCAGAGAGGAAAATTATATACTTTCATCTCTAAGTGAGCCAGATTGAACCTGGTCTATTAAAACTAGAAGTGCAAGTTCTATTGACTGCAATAGCATCTAAGTGAGTCATTGTGAGCTTACCCTGACTCTGAAAAGTAAAATTTGGTGTTGGTATCTCCCAAACCCTGGGCATTCATTCAAAAAGCATTTTCTGGGTGCAAATCCAGGAGCCAGCCTCTTCAGTAGCTATTGGGAGGACAAAGGTGGTTAATACCCAACTCTACCTTCAGGATACTCCCAATCTACACAGGAAAGCAGGCTGATCAACTGATGGCAACATGGTGGACTCGGTGCATGGGCAGGCTTCCCCTCCAGTATGGACTGAAGCCTTTTCAAGTCAGGAATCCAGCCTGACTTTTTTCATCACCTATAGTGCCAGGCACATTCTCTGCACAAAACAGAGTGGCTCAAGAACCCAGGAGGAAATTATGAAGTTATCTGGCAAATCTGGCCACCCAGTAAAGAATACTTTTTCCTCACCAACTCAAATCTATCTTCTCAAAGGAGTAAAAAATAAGCATGTCCTGGAAAAGAAAAATAATAACACTTGGAATTCTGTCAATTGTATTGGTCAGGATCTCAACAAGAAATGAACTGCACATTCCAAAGGGGTGATTAAGGGGAGTTTATTAAAGACACTATTTACAATGGTGTGGACAGAGTCAAAGGAAACAAAATAAGATGACAAGGCACTCAGGGGCTTGGAGGGCGAGGGGAGAATGCTGTTACCAGGGAAGAGGCTGTGGTCTTCCATGGCACAGCCTGGCTGGGGAGGAGCAGGGAGCTGGCACCCCTCAGTGGAGGGCAAGGGGCCAGAATGATGCCATCCGTTGAGGTCAGTCCCCCAGCACAGAGCCAAGTGAGGAACTTTGCAGTAGACCTGGGGGGAAGTGAAGAATGTTCTGCTCCTCAATAAATTATGAATCCTCAAAATTCCAAATCTCTACTCTATGACAAATACTGGGCTTGATTACGGAGGCAGGAAAAGCAGCAGGAGATTTTTCCAGCCTGGTAAAACCACAGCCCAGTTGTGAGGAAACGGCTGTGAGAGTCAGGCCATGTCCGTATTCTCTCCATCGACTTCGCTGTCACTAGTGGGAGTGCGGGTGAGGATGGAGTGCAGGTGACTCACATGAGGCATCATCCATCACTGCCCTCTCTCCGTGAACCAGCCAAGCCAGCGTTAACCTGCTATTTATCTTCCTTGCCTTTAGAGGGTGGGGAAGCCCGAGATCTTTCCTTGGTGTGTGGGTGTGGGTATGTTTCAGAGAGGGAAAAAACGATGAATATCAAGACAGTTCAATTATTTTCTACAAATAATTTACAAGCATCCTCTGATCAGGTAGCTTTATTGACCTGGCATTTATATTCTAGATTATTTAAATGGGCCAAAGAGATGGATAAGCAGTGGAAGGGTACCCACTAGATCCATAGCATTCTTTCTGGTCAAGGAACTTTTTTTTCCTTTCAAGAAAGAAAAGAATGTATTTAAAAATGCAATAGGGCCGAGCTCAGTGGCTCAGCCTGTAATCCCGCACCTTTGGGAGGCTGAGGTGAGTGGATTGCCTGAGCCCGTGGGTTCGAGACCCGCCTGGGCAGCGAGACCTCATCTCTACAATAAAATCAACAAATTAGCCAGGCGTGGTAGCGTGCACCTGTAATTCTGGCTACTCGGAAGGCTGAGGCAGAAGGATCACCGGAGCCCAGCAGGCGAGGCTGCGGTGGCCGGGAGCGGCCACTGCACTCCAGTCTGGGCGACAGAGTGAGACTCCAACTCAAAAACAAAATGCAATAGGAAGGGAGGGGTAGGTGAGGAGGAAACTGTGGGAGCAGGAGTTCTGAATTTGGAAGGTGGCATAGCCCGTTTCCAGGGCCCCTGTGGGGAGAACAAGGACAAACCAGATTCGAGGTTAAATCCATTTAAAAAAGAGTGAAAATCATTTGTGAATTGACTTTTATCCTTTCCAGAAAACTACTCTAGAGAGACATTCTTCACTCAAAAGATGGTTTTTCGTGTTCCTGGGTTCTCTCTGCTTCCCCTGGGCTCATGTCTACTCTCTGCAGGAAAAGGGGGGACAATTTTAAAATCCCAGGGAAAAAAAGAGGGAAAAAGAAGCAAAAAGTGGCTCATGAAAAAGTAATATATGATGCCCCATGATAGTGGCCCTTGGTAACACAATATAGAAAAAGAAAGAATAATTGGTTTAGTGAAAGGCATATTTTTTTCATAACTTTTTTTATATTAATCCAAACTCTTATATTAGTTAACTATAAGCACAATTGGATCCCAAGACAAACAAGCCATTTGTCAGTGTAAGGATAATATTTCTTGGGTACACTGAAAGTAATTTTAAAAAGTAATAAAGTATTTAAAGGGGAAATGTCAGGTCAGAAATTAGACTTTTTAAAAAACGTCTCTATTTCTTTATTCTATCTTAGAGTCCTGAGTCCATTAAAAAAATCACTGAATTGTCTGCATTTCTGTTTTAGAATGTTTCCACTTCTGCTGTTGGGGTCAGGAAGCCTCCACCCTCGAGAAGAGACTAGAAATGGACACATTGGCCAGGCCCTGCCCTGTTGACACCGGTCAGCCAATGCAAGGGCCACAAACCCACCTGACAACCACTGATGAAACTTCCACCGGGACAGCTAGCCAGCCAGCCCTGATTCATGCTGACTGAACTTCCCAGGCCTTCCCTCTTCACAGTCCAGGGGGCACAATGCACCATACGACCCAGATGACCATCAGGACACTTTCCGTTGTAAATGGAAACACAGCTTGCACTATTGTACCCAAGGGAAGAAGAACTTTATTGGTTCTTACAGCCAAACTGCTGAAAAGGTAGAAAGATTGAATCAAGCTCCGCCACTGACAGAGGTCAAGGTCAAGGTCAGGTGTGTGACCTCAGGCAAGTTAGCTGAACTTCTCTAGGTCTACGTCCCAAATCTACAAAATATAGACAGCCTCGTTGAGAGAATCATATGAAAAATACAGAGCTATTCTATAAGCCATAAAGTGTTTTATAACATAAACATTACTTACATATTGTGATCAATTATTCTTGTAAACATAAATCCTTGACAAGGAGGGGGATGAGTATATACTTTGAGGCCCACTCAGTGTGGAGAAAACAGATTGAGCAACCAAACAGACTTTTTCCAGACCTGTCTAAGGAGTACTCTTGTTGTTAACGTGAACAAGTTTCTTAACCTTTCTGAGTCTCAGTCTCCTCCTTGGTGAAGTAGGGATAATAATACCTATCCTATAGGATCAAAGAGAGGGTAACTGAGATGATATGTCAGGTGGCAGCTGGTATTATTACAGAGAAGCATTATGAGCTCAGTCTTGGATTCAATTATGTAGCTTTGAAGAAATGTCTTCAGTCCTCTGCTCTCCTACAAAATATGGCATGCACGTGAAGTTACCAATACAGAGCAGGATTTGTCGGGGTTGGTTCCCTCCTCTGGAGAACCAGGAGTTCAAGTCTCTCTGTGGTCTTGTGAAATGCACTGCATTATACAGCAGTAGACCAGGCTCTGTTATCGCCAGCCAGGAAAGCATCTCCCAGGATAGCATTTAAGATCCCCAGGCCTCAGTCTCTGCAGCTCCCAAGTGGATGACGTTGGAGGATGTGCACTCTACAGAATCTTCTGGCTCCGAAAAGTCTCTGAATCTGTGCATAGGAGCAGTCTCCCATTGTTCTCCCTGCTCCATCCATACTTTTTTGGAAGATAAAGACCGCACTACCTGTGAAAGCCAGTACCCTCCCTGTGGCAAGCTCAGAGCATTCTCCCGAAACTCTTCTGGGTGAGGCAACCACACAGCACTGAAGTCCCAAGAACAGGGGGATAAAAGGCAAATGAGGCCTGTCATGTAAGCATCTATGCCCAGGTGCAGCATTTAGGTGAACTTACAGGGAGACTGACGTGGTCTGAGCCCCATGATAGCTCCAGTGTGCTTTAGAAATGGCAACCAGAGATCCCTCTGCAAAACCCAAGACCTCTGCCAGACTCCAGCCCTAAATCCTAGAACAGCTGCTTCTCACAACTGTCCCATCCACGGGACCCATTAGAACTCACTTGAGGGTTCAACAGGTGTGCTGGATTCTTGAGTTTCCAAAGTCAATGGCCTCTCAAGGGTCTCTGTGACTCTCCTGAGACAGTCATGTGGATCTCAAGAAGAAGGCCAGGTGGGGCCTGAGGCTGGTTTGGCCAGGCCTAGAGGAATTTGCCTCCACCACTGAGGCCATTCAGGTAACAGCAGAGAGCTAGAGAGGACAGCATTTATTATTTTGGCCAATGAATACATTAAGTTACAAATAAATTATTGTCTCATTTTGTGGAGTGGATAGCACGACACAGAGTTTGGGTCAGTTGCTCAAGATCACAGTGCTGCCTAATGTTAGAACCAGGAATTTCCAAGACAAATTTAAGGTCCAGTTCGAGATGCTCCCTTCTTGGGTCCTGGCCTGGCTCATCACCTGAACTCACACTATAACTTCACTCACCCCTATGCTCAGTCATCCTGGACCAGTCACTACCCCCACTCTGCCCCAGGTCCCACAGCCATCTGGGCAGGAGCACCTCTGCTCACCACTCCTAGGACAGACCACCCATCCATGAAGACCCTGTCAAGCACCCCTCCTGTCTCAAGGTGAGGCCAGAATGACCTCCCAGAGAAAAGTCTCACAGTGACATCACTAGCTTCCAACGGCTGGTGCTTGAACACATCCTATATCCACAGTTGTGAGCCTTCAGGGTTGAGTCCTCTAACCCAGTGGTCCCAACCTTTTTGGCATCAGGGACTGGTTTTGTGGAAGACAGTTTTTCCACAGACCAAGGGGTATATAGTTTCAGGCTGATTCAAGCACATAACATTTATTGTGTACTTTATATCTATTATTATTACATTGTAATATATAATGCAATAATTACACAACTCGCCATTTTTTAAAAAAGAGGCACAGATGAAAGTGGTAAATAAGAAATAGGTGGCCACACACAGACTCAAATAAATGTCAGATTCTGACTTAAAACCTGCCACCAGATGCAGCTGTACAATTGAAGTACATCAGCTCACTGATGGATAGGATTTTGATATGAGTCTGAAAGCAATAGATTTATTACAGTCTCTGTGTAGGCAAACCTTACTGGTAATGTTAATCTGTACTTGCAGCCACTACCCAGCACTCACCGCTTCAGCTCCACCTCAGGTCATCAAGCATTAGATTCTCACAAGGAGACCGCAACCTAGATCCCTCACATGCATAGTTCACAAAAGGATTTGTTGTCCTATGAGAATCTGATGCTGCCTCTGATCTGACAGGAGGAAGAGCTCCGGCGATAATGCAAACGATGGGGAGCGGCTGTAAATACAGATGAAGCTTTGCTAACTCACTCGCTGCTCACTTCCTCCTGTGCAGCTCCGTTCCTAACAGACCACAGACTGCTATTTTCCCATGGCCCAGGGGCTGGGGACTCTTGTTCTAACCCATCCATGTCCTGCACACGCCTGCCACTTGACAGTTGCCCCATAGATTCTGATGAAGTAATGAACAGATCCGGGAATGAGAGGGTATGTGGTTGTGTATGTTGAGTTCAAGTGCAAATGTCTGACAACCTACTCTCCAGCCAACTTACACACCCTGCAAAACAGTCCAAATGAGCCTAAAACAGACAAAATTGTAAAGTGGAGCTAATTAGTTTATACCAAAATATTTTTCTAAAAATTAGTTAGTGAAAATAACACTTTGAGTCGGGCTTGGTGGCTCAGCCTGTAATCCCGCGCCTTTGGGAGGCTGAGGTGAGTGGATTGCCTGAGCCCGCGGGTTCAAGACCCGCCTGGGCAGGCGAGACCTCATCTCTACACTAAATCAAAAAATTAGCTGGGCGTGGTAGCGCGCGCCTGTAGTTCCAGCTACTTGGAAGTCTGAGGCGGAAGGATCGCCGGAGCCCAGCCGGTCGAGGCTGCGGTGGCCGGAAGCGGCCACTGCACTCCACTCTGGGCGACAGTGAGACTCCAACTCAAAGAAAAAAAAAGAAAATAGCACTTTGAAAATGAAGTACACATTTTTTTCCCAAAATGCTTATTCCAAGTGTTTTTAGCTCTGTATTTGGGGTGAGAGGAGGTGTGCATGGCAAAAGAACTGGGAACACCAACCTCAGAATGTCTACAGTGGCAACTGCTGGTTGCTGGGTGGGAATATTATGGTTTATTTCGATTTTCTTCTGTTTGCTTGCCTATATTTTCTAAATATTCTCTAAAGATGTGTATTACTTTCACAGTTAAATAAATCTTTAAAGACCTCATTTTATTTATTATTTAGCATTGAGGAATGTAGAAAGGACTGAGGAAAAAGACACAGCGAGCCAGGCTCAGTGGCTCAGCCTGTAAGCCCTCGCTTTGGGAAGCCAAGGTGAGTGAATTGCCTGAGCCTGCGGGTTCGAGACCCACCTGGGCAACTTGGCGAGACCTCATCTCTACAATAAATCAAAAAAAAATAGCCAGGCATGGTAGCACGTGCCTGTAGTTCCAGCTACTTGGAAGGCTGAAGCGGAAGGATCACCAGAGCCCAGCCGGGCGAGGCTGCAGTGACCGGAAGCATGCCACTGCATTCCAGTCTGGGTGACGGAGTGAGACTCCAACTCAAAAAAAAAAATCTGGTACATATACATGATGAAATACTACGCAGTCATAAAAAAGAATAAAATCATGAATTTCACAGCAACCTGGGTGGAACTAGAGTCTATAATACTGAGTGATCTCTCACAGAAACAAAGATCTGAGTATCACATGTTCTCACTCATATAGTGGACCTTGAACATCTATCATAATACTATAAGAAAAGGATTGACAGTGGTGGGAAACTATGGGGGGGTAGAGAGAGGAAGGGAGGTGGGATTAACGGTAGTCAATATCTGTCTGGGGACGGGGAGATATCCCTTATCAACAAGGGTGCCTGAACGATGCATATTTGTATACCCAACCCTTAACAGTACCTCACAATTTTAAAATAAAAAATATGATTAATAAAAAAGAAGACACAGCATATAACCAAAACTATCTTTCCCTAATCCCTAATCTCCCCACACTTCTCTGCATTTGGCCAAGAGCTTTGGAATGGCAGTCCGTGGCTCGGAGAACAACCCTACATTCTCACTGGGAGCTTAACCTGTAAACATCAGCCAGGGCCATCATCAAGAGGGAAACTGTGTCCTCAAACTTTCAGGCTGTCTCTCCATGGTGTCTTTACCTCTCCTTGCAAGGAAAATATGCATGACAAATCCTTGCTGATTTAACCACAGCGCCACCGCTGTGTGACTTGAAAGCTTTCACAGGCTTGTCAATAACCCTAATTTTTAATACTTGAAAGCCTGACATTTATCCTTCAGATGAACAGACATTTTCTTCCCATTTCCTCCAAAAAGGCCTTTCTAAATTTAGTACTCCACACTAAAACAGAACATAAATAATCAAAGTCAAGCCTTTCCCCCCGTGTAGTGTCATTTACAGCAATCTAACAGAGAACAGCTAAAAGCATGTTTTGAAATCAGGAAGACCTGGGCTCCCCACAGCCCAGATAGATGGGACTGTGAACAACTGACTTAATCCCTCTGTACCCCAGTTTCCACATCTGTCAAGTGACTCCTACCTCGTGGGGCTGTGTGATGCAACAGACAATACAAGAAAGCCCGTGGCACTGGCACAGAAAAGCCATTCATTTCTCACTAACAACTGCGTTAGCTGTGGCTTCCTTCCAACACACCTGGCTTTGTTCTCCCAATGCATCTAAGGCCGATTCCATCTGCCTCCTGTGGTGAGAGGGCTTTCAAAGGCAAGTCCACATCAGAAGGGAACCTGTGACACTGCTGCCATATCCTCAAGTCCCAGAGCCTCCCATCAACGAAATGCTAGCGCCGGTGAGAAACTGTCCCCATGGTAAATATTTAAATGAATAACCACATTCCAGCCACTCGGGAAAGAAATAATTTAAGCAAAGTCTTTAAGGAATTTGCTCTAAATGAAAAGGCGCTCTCCCCTGATTGCATATCTCTGTGAGTGTTGACAGCCCTGATGGGGTCGCTGATAACACTGAGCAGAGGTTTGGCACCAGGTTATGATTCAATTTAGGCCAAACTGAGCTCCCTGCACTAAGGGGCACGTCTGTCCCTTAGAGCAACCTCAGCCTTGCTGAGCAGAGCAAAAACAATCCCATCTTTCCAGTGTCTGCAATGACAGCACACTCGTGGTTCCCTCTTGGATTAGAATTTCTGGGTTGAAAGCTGTGAGAAAGATGTGTAATTTTTAGGGGCCGTTTTCCATCTGTAGACGACTAGGTCTCCATCAGAATGAAGACTACAATAGAATTTCTGTATATCATTGTCATTATTACTCAGAATCTGTAGAATAACTGGATTCTTTTCTTTACACCCAAGAAGGCTCTGAGAGGAGGCTTTTCATTCACCCATCAATAAACATTAATGAGCACCTACTGTGTACTGAGCTGCACTGCTTGGGAATTCATTTTTTTCGTGTTTTCTCATTTTCACCTGCCATCGGCCTCTGAGGCAATTATTACTGTCCCCATCTCATAGTCGAGGGTACTGAAACTCAGAGGGTATAGGGATTGTTCAAGACCCTCTAGGGACAGTCCTAGATTTATGGACATCCCAGGCCCCACAGATATGATGTGAACTGAAAAACGCATGAGGAGTAAATAGCAAATTTGTCCTAAACTCACTTGGCAGCAATGGTTCAAATCCAGGCCCATGACCCCAAGCTCACTGCCTTTCCACCCCAAAACTCACAGTCCCCCTCAAGGCGATGTGAGGCAGGAAGTGGTTGGGGGCTGCTCTCTCTCATGCCATGCCAGCTTCACCAAAGCGGACCAGAAGCACAAGAAAATGAGAGGCTGATGTGGATGGAGAAATCTACTCATGTAGACTCAGAAGACTTGTAAGGATATCATTGTTTTAAAAATGCTGGACAGGAAGGAAGAAGATGAGAGATTAAAATATAATAGTACCTCCAAGATCACATGGTTCAACCCTCCCACCGTACAGTTTCCAAGAGGAAGAGTGTAAACAAGTGACTCAGTCTTGGCACGTTTGACATCCTGGGCCAGATAATTTTTGTTGTAGAGGACTTTCCCATACATTGTAAGATAGCATCTCTGACCTCTACCTACTAGATTAAAACAACACTCCTACCCAGTGGTGACAACGAAGCCGTCTTTAGACACCACCGAATATCCTCTGGGAACAAAATCACCCCAAGTTGAGAACTACCAGATTAAAGTAACACAGCTGTTCAATGATAGAGCTAAGACAAGAAAATAGGTCCTCCAGGCAGGCATCAGTCTGGAATGTTAGTAATCAAAACAGGGTTGATCTAGAATATATAAAGAACTCCTATAACTCAACAACAACAGAAATCCAATTTTGAAAATGAACAAATACTTGGGACATCTCTCCAAAGAAATGAGATATTTCTTATTTCTTTGTATATTTCTCATTGTATATCAAGAAGATATACAAACGTGCAGTAAGTGCATACAAAGATGTTCGGCATCACTAATCATTCGAGAAATGCAAATCACAACCTCACACCTGTTTTTGGCTATTATCAAAATAAATAAATAAGTGTTGGTGAGGAAGGGAAGCAATTGGAACCTTTGTGCACTGTTGATGGGAGCGTGAAATGGCGCAGCCACTATGGAGACACCATGGTGGTTCCTCAAAAAAGTAAAGATAAAATTACTCTATGATCCAGCAATTCCACTTCTAACACACCCAAAAGAATTGAAAGCAGGATCTCAAAGAGATATGTATGCACTTCTGTTCATAATAGCATTATTCACAATAGCCAAAAGGTGGAATCAACCAAAATGTCCATCATTTTTTGTATGTAGCACAAGCAAATTGTGCTATACAAACAACAGAACTTAGCCTTAAAAATGAAAGTCTGAGCCGGCTCGGTGGCTCAGCCTGTAATCCCGTACCTTTGGGAGGCTGAGGTGAGTGGATTGCCTGAGCCTGCGGGTTCGAGACCTGCCTGGGCAACTTGGCGAGACCTCATCTCTACAATAAAGCAAAAATTAGCCGGGTGTGGTAGCGTGAGCCTGTAGTTCCAGCTATTGGAAGGCTGAGGCAGAAGGATCGCCGGAGCCCAGCAGGTCGAGGCTGCGGTGGCCGGGAGCGGCCACTGCACTCCAGTCTGGGCGACAGAGTGAGAATCCAACTCAAAAAAAAAAATGAAAGTCTGACACATACTGCAACATGGATAAACTTTGAAAATGTCGTGCTACCCCTTTATTAACAAGGGTGCCTGAACGGTGCACATTTGTATACCTAACCCTTAACTGTACCCCACAATTTTATAATAAAAAATATGTTTAATTTAAAAAAAGAAAGAAAGAAAATGTCATGCTAAGTGAAACAGGCCAGTCACAAAAAGACAAAAGTGATATGATTCACGTATATGAGGTACCTAGAGTCGTCAAAATCATGCAGACAGAAAGTAGAACACTAGTTGCCAGGGAAGAGAGAGTGGAGAGTTACTGTTTATTGGCACAAAGTTTCTGCTTTGCAAGTTAAAAAGAGTTCTGGAGATGGATGGTGGTGATGGTTGACAACCATGTGAATGTATTATACTTATTGCCATTGAACTGTACATTAAAAATTATTAAGATAGTAAGTTTTATGGTTTATGTGCTTTACCATAATCAAAAACGAAATTATAAAAGGATTGGACATGATACTGTAAGTGACCTACAATACTTAGGTAACTATGGACCTTCAGAGAACAACAGTCAATTTAGGGGATATTTTGTAAATCTTGCATATCAAAGGATAAGACAAAGCCCTCAGACAAGAAAAATTTAAAAATATAATGCAGAAAAGAAGAAAAAGAAAATCTCTTCTCCAGAACTTGTGAGTTTCAAGATGATAGAAAGAAGAAATGGTAGGAGAATTATAGTTTGACATTTTTGTTTATAATACCTTTGGAAATGTCTCTGTTAGAGTTAGTTTTAGTCCAGAACATCAACCAATTCCCATGAAATGAACTGGGCTCATGGTTCAAAGTATGAGCTCTGGCCAGATACTAGCAGCATGTGGGATCCTGCTGGAAATGCAAATTCTTACTTCTGTGGAGTCTAAAAATTTACACTCATACATGTAGAGAACAGAATGATGATTCCCAGAGGCCGATGGCTATAGTAAATAATGTGTTGTATACTTGGGGTAAACTTCAAATGTCTTGCCACAAAAAATGAGTGAGATGCGAATATATGAATTAGCTAGATTCAATCATTCCACACTGAAATACATGTATCAAGACATCACATTTTATGCCAAAAATGTTTTAGAAGAGGGCAGGAGATTAAAAAAAGAAAGAAAGACATGTACAATCTCAAGCATGATTCCTGACCTACTGAATCAGAATCTTTAGAGACAGGGCCCAGAAATCTCCATTTCAACAAGACCCCCCACTGATTGTAAGGTACCCCCTAGAACTGAGGACCACTAACTGCCTCATGAACTACAAAATCATCTAAGAATCTTCCAAACAGGTCCTTGTTGTGCTCCAAGTTGATATAAAGGGTCATTAATTCTTTTAAAAATAAGGAAACATCACATACCTGGCAGTTATAGTAAATACCATGACTGATTGTTATTCCAGAAATTCATTCACATCCTCTAATACTAACTTACAAAGATGGACTTCCTGAGTTTCTCCCTAGCATAATCATGGCAGATGTTGGGTGATGAACAAAACAAGATATCCTCTCCTGTTCTCAAAGAAAACTGTGCTTGCTTATCCCTCCTCCAAAAGTTAAAAGAGCATATTTTCAAATAGCTACAACCTAAGCTATTTCACATGAGCCAAGGTTGAATTCAAGGTGAAGAATAATGTTGCTTCCCAGCTGACACACAGCTATCGATGCCTGGAACCAGTGCCTGATAAACAGTAACCACAACAGTCACACAGGAAGGCTCTGGAGTTCCGTGGTATCATTCCTGTCAGGGTCTATCTCTTCAAGAGGCCTCTCCATCGATTTGGTGTCACCATGACATTGGGAATAAAAATTCAGGCTGTGAGTGCAAAAGCATATTCCCATGAGTGCTCTGCCCTAACAGTAGTGTAAGAAAAAGGATGCCCTTTTCTTCTTGCTCTTGAGTAAATCACATGTGGAATTTGTGAGGTAGGTATTTTCAGTTGCCTATTCAGAAGCATTTTTCCCCGTTCTAACCATGTCCACATGTGTGTCCAGATGTCTGCCCTCCCCATGCCATGGACTCGGGGGACACTGACTCTACTCCCAGCCCTAGGGTGGCCAAAGCCAATTAAAGTAATCCCACTCTCCTTGCCTGGTGCTAGTCCAAGAATGGATCACAATACACGAGAGGCATAGTTGCTACTGGTTGCATCTTACCCCCTTGAAGGGAGCCCATCTTCAGATGGAGCCCATGCTGGTGGCATTGTAGTGGAGAGATTGAAAGAATCAAAGTCTCTATGCACCTGAAGCTCATTATGCCTCTGACCTTCTGCTTCTGGGACTCAATGTTTGTCTTTGTTATTTAACCCAATTCAAATTGGTTTGATTCCAGGCTTCTGTCACTTGTAGCACAAAGCACCCAACTGCTGCATTCTAACTAGTTCACTTATTTGGTCTGTTGGATCAGCCTGTCCTCCAAATGTTAATGGAGCACTTTTTTCCTAACTTACCACAGATCTTAACTTCTTCGATCATAACTTTTGAAAAATTTGCCGGGCTCGGTGGTTCAGCCTGTAATCCCACGCTTTGGGAGGCTGAGGTGAGTGGATTG
>NW_007247739.1:0-31039 GCF_000164805.1 Carlito syrichta | reverse complement strand
GGGTGAGAGTGAGACTCCAACTCAAAAAAAAAGAAAAAGAAAAAAAGAAAAATTCACCAGTCTTCTCCAGCCATTCCAAGCTAGGAAGAATAATGACAACAATAGTTCTACATCTGTAGCACTTGGGGTGTCCCAGGCCTGTTCCAAGGACTTTATGTGTGCTCCTCAGGTAGTCTTCACACAAGCCTGTGATGTCAATGCTGATAGATCTCAGCTTTACAGAAGGAGAGACTAAAGATTTTCCATCCCTAGGAGGCACTAGACCCAGTGTCAGAACTCAGGGGATGTGGCTCCAGAATCTTTACCCTAGACCATCACATCATACTGCAGAAGTAGTTGTAACCACAGTGACCATCTCTTCCCTTTACAAACCCTCATCACACTGTTCCTAGATTCACCCTCTGCCTTCCCTGAGCCTCCGTCGCCCTCAACGTGATGTTCAAATTACGTGTTGTGACCCCAGGTTGCAGTTTGGCATCTGGAAGGTCCTCAAGAAATGCTTGCTCAAATGATTGACTGAATGAATGATTCAGACAAGGAAGAAAGGGGCTAAAAGACTATACACCAGGGATAACAAATTATATGCATAAAAACAGGGAGGCATTGGAACAGGGTATGGATGTGGAACCAGCCTGCCTGGGCCTGTATACCTGCTACTTACCAGCTGTGTAATCGAGAAAGTCACTGACTTCTACATGCCTCCATTTGTCTGTCTGCAAAACGGGGGCATTATACCCACCCTCCAGGGCTGATATGAGAATTGAATTAATTGATATACAATAGAGCTCTTGGAACAGTGCCAGACACATGCCCTGAACAAGCCATGGACTTTGCTCCTGCTCCCACCTCTGTGGCTTAGGTCCTGCATGACCCTGGACCAGTCTCTGAACATCTCTGAGCCTCAACATCCCCATTGTTGACTCGCAGTGGACACTCTGTAAATGTTAGGTGTGATGGGGGGAAGGCTGGGGCAACTTACTTAACCATTCTTTACTCTAGATAAATCTTTCCTGAAAGTATGTATACTCTTAGGAATCATCCTTAAAATTTGTGAGGATTAAATAAAATAATGTGTATAAAGTCCATGTCATTGTGCTTTGACACAGAGTAAGTGTGTAGTGAGGGGAGTTGTTGCAAATGCGGTGTAATAAACCCGCTAGACAGTCTTCCATATGAATGACAGTAAGAACTAACTCAGGACAGAAACAAGAGGAGGTGAGGAAGAGGAGGGATGACGGGGTAGGAGGAAATCGAAGGCGAGAGAAGCCCACATTCAGATGTGTTTACCTCATCTGCACTGATCTCAGGATGCTGACCAGTCAGATCCATGGGCAGCAAGCGAGTGCTGAGGGACAGAGGAGAAGCAGCATAAGACAGCCGAGACCCAGGACATGAGGATAAGCCATGCCGAGACCCAGGACATGAGGATAAGCCATGCCACAAGGTGACTCTGGATTCTTTTTTTCTCTGAGCCTAACCAGTTCACCAACCCTGCTGATGTCAACCACGGTTGAAATCATTCCCTCTAGTTATCCAGCGTCCATAATTTAAGAGCCACACTCCTGAATGAAATGTCCAAAGACAGTGTTTCCCTCAAGCAAGCATGTATGCTAGATAATGAGAAATCCAGGTCTCAGTCATATCCCTTCTTCCTCGTTTTCTCTCTCCTTCTCTTCCTCCATATCCTTCAGCCTCCCATTCTACCTCTCTCATCATGTTTTTCTTTCTCTTCTTCTCATTGTCTCTTGAAAAGTTTAGAGCAAATATTTATCATTCGGTTTCAGCAACTAGCTTTCCTAAATACCTAAAGACACTGTCATCCCTCCTTCCTGTGATTTTCACTTTATTACTTTTTATCATTGTTACTTCATATGTGATTTAACATTGTAAGCTATCTTTAGTGTTTTCTGAAATTCAGCAAATATAAAGAAATAATAGATTACTAGTGAATGCAAAACATCTCCCTAAAAGTAGAAAGAGAGAGAGGAGGAGAAGGAAGGAGAAGGAACGCCATGATATGAACGTATCACAATTTTTATTCTTTCTTAAAGTTATGGCTTTTAAAATATTGTTGGTAAGCTGAGGATTCCACTTATCTATGTCCTGGGGTCTTTATTAAGAAATTCTATGGCCTTCTTGGAACTGAAGGTTCTGAAACACTGGAACATAAAAGTTGATGGAAGGCATTACTCTCTGACAAAGGTAACCACAGTTCAAGTATAATAGAATTTCAGTCCTGCAGGGAAGCTTCCGGGCTGGTGGAGCCCCCAGGCCTTCTTGCTTTCCTCACCGGCTCCTGCACCGCTCCCTGGGGTGCGAGCTGAAAGGGCGGGTATTGACTGAAGACCTTTTGATGAACTCCCAGACATTCCGCAATCCACAGCAGAGCAAGATCGCTGCAAAATCGATCCCCAGCCCTGGAGCCCAAAGAAACACTGCCAGAGGGAGCTTGTTTTATTTTGTGTTTTTAATTATTGTTTAGCTCAAGGAGAGAATTAGATTACTATGAGCCGTTTCTCAAAGAAAAGACAAAATCTAATCGATGCAAATACCAGGCAATTATACAGAAAGCAGTCTGAAATATGCATCAAGTCAAACGGAAAGGCCCTCCTACCCTACCCTCAAATTCTTCCATTAGAGAGTTCGCTGGAGGTGGGCAAAGCACTTCCAGGTTCCCGACAGCCATGGCCATCCACAACACACAGAATTCATTCTGTCCTGGACCACACAGACGTCATTGATTTTGCAGAGGCAGAAAAGCAAAACCTCAGCAAAACAAAGGGCTCCGTGCCTTTAATTTCTTCTCATTAAATGCTCCAGATTTTGCCCGTACCACAGACAGAGGGAAAGGCAGGTTTTCAACCAAAGCACAGAGGAAAACCACCAACACCAGGGGAAGAAGCCATCTTCACACAACATACTGTGAGCCTTCCAGAACACAGTGGCCGCCATCAGCAGCTCTCCCTGCACCCGGCAACCTCCATGGTCCCAGGCAGAAGCACCCCGCGGTGGGTGGAGCAACTTCAGGGGTGCAGTCCACATGGTGGTTGGGAAAGCAAATCCTCACTGAAATGAGTTTCTCAGCCCTTCTGCTTAATGAAATTTAATATGACCTGTCTGTCTGAGACACTGGGAAAAATACCGTTCCCACTTCAAAGAGTTTATAGCCACAAAGCAATAAGGTGTATATAGATAATACATGTTAGAAATTGAGTAGGACAAGAAACTAAGAAAGACTAAGCAGAAATTCAAAAGGACGTTAGGAGGAGTCAGTGAAATGCTGTGGAATGTGTCAACGCACGAAAGCACCTCCCGGCAGTCCAGCACAAGGATGGAACGGGTCAGGGTCAAGGATGGCTCAGCCCATCCTCCTACCAAGTGTGACATCTCTAAGCTTTGGGTTCTGTGTCCACGAGATGAGAAAAAACAAGAGTATCATCTTTATAGAGTAGTCGTGAGGATTGTAGGAAGTCATGTGTCTAAAGGATGTTAGCATATCGTCAGTACACAACAGATGCTAATAAATGTCTACTGCTGTTATGTTGTTAATGCCACCTGGTGACATTCAAGTGCTGTTCTTGAAGGAGGTGGCATCTGATCTGGGCCTTGAAGGCCGAGTAGGATTCAGGCATGTTGCGTGAGGAGAAGGAATGCCCAGTACACAGAACCTGTGACTGCAGAAGCTTGGAGGTGAGAAACATCCCAGATAGGGCAAGTGCTCTGCAGTCAAATAACAGCGAGAGCTCAGGTTAGAAAGGTGAGGTGAACCCCAGTCAGGTAGGTTCCACTCTTTAATTAAGTTCAAATGGAGAATTGTGTACTTTCTCATTTGGGGAAAGAGGAGCTACTCGGGGATTCTGGACAGGGGCACCTCCTAAGCCAGCACCATGCTTGGGCAGACACCCCCAGAAACTGTGGATTAGGGCCACAAGAAGCAGGGACCCCAATAGGAGCTGGCAGTGGGAGCAGGAAGACAGGGTGGTCTGAAGAGATGCTCAAAATCCTGCCCCAGGGACCCTCAAGGTGACTCAGAGTGTAATCAGAAAGGAGCAACCTGGACAAAATCCTGCCACTGACTACACCAGGGCTTGAATGCCAGAACCATCCAGAACCAGCACATAGCCCATCAACACCCCAGAGTTCTGAGCCCTGAAGAGAATCAGCCAACATGCATCTAGACTTGAGGAAGCCCACCCAGTGAGGGGAACGGCCCCACCAGCAGTCCCCAGAGAAGGTAAGGGGCGTCTGAGGGGCCGGAGGTCAAGCAGAGGCAGAAAGGCAGGTCAGAGTTAGAGGCCCAGGGCAGGCTAAGATTTTTGAAAGACAATTTTAGGTCTTCCGCAGCAGGAATGGGGTTGTACTGATAACCAAAGTCTCTGAAAAGTTCTGGCATCAGACCCGAGTTACCAGTGGGAGGGGCAGTGACAGGGGTGCGAGAGGTTGTTAGGCAGTCGGACCCTGCTATTGTTCTTCAGCAGACTGAGGGTCCTCAACAGGCCGGCAGCATTTGATCTCAGGACACTCCGGGGGTCATTTCTGGAGGAATCAAGACTCTGGCCCCTGCAACAGATCCCTGGGCTTTGAGGACAGGCGAGGGGAGAGGGCCACAGAGCCAGGCTCAGGGGTTTGGCATCTCTCATAGTCACTCATGGAGGTTATCCTCCATGGCACCAGGCACATGGATGGCATGTCTGCTGAGGAAAAGAACAAAAACTCTGAAAACTTAGTTCAGTCCAAGAAGGTGCCCTTGAGCAGCGCGTCTGAGCCGAGCTTGCCTGGTCTGGGGATGAAGTGTCTCTGGCCTGCAGGCAGGGGTGAAGCCTGGCAGGCCCACACTGCCCCACACACAAAGGCTCTGCTGGGTGGCACAGAAAGTTACACCTCACGACCAACTCTCACCGTGTGCTGCAGAGTGCACCCCGGTCTGCACTCTGGTCGAGTCCACCCCAGGAGAGGCCCCACTGACCACCCAGGCTTGTGGCTCCACTCCCTCGGTCACTGTGGGCTCCATGGCATCGCTTACTGATCACCATCAGGCAGTTTCCTGTTTACTCACGGGCTTCAGTCTTTCTCCTCAGCTTCCCCTCTTGGTCTGTAAGTTCCAAGAAGGCAGGGACCTAATTTCACTCCTTGCTGTAAACTCGGCATCCCAAAGCAGTACCTGGTATATGATAGACACTCAGTAAATAATTGTAAAAGGGAAGAATTGGCAAATGGAGTTTTCTATGAGCAACTGTTTTTCAGAGATCTTTGCCATATAGATCCTGAAACCTACAAATCTATCCTCATTATGTATGTCATTCTTGATAGCAGCCCCTTGTATGTGTGAGAGTTAAGACTCACCTAGGCCAGCTGTGGTGGCTCACGCCCATAATTCCAGCACTTTGGTAAGCCGAGGCAGGAGAAATACTTGAGCCCAAGAGTTCGAGACCAACCTGGGCAACATAGTGAGACCTTGTCCTACAAAAAAATAAAAAACTTAGCCAGGCATGGGGGTGTGTGTCTGTAGACCCAGCTCTTCAGGAGACTGTGGTGAAAGAATAGCTTGAGCCCAGGAAGTCAAGGCTGTAGTGAATTGTGATTATGTTACTGCACTCCAGCCTGGGCAACAGAGTGAGAATCCAACTCAAAAACAGCAACCTGGATGGACTTAGAGTCTATAATATTGAGTGATATATCACAGAAACAGAGAACTGAGAATCACATGTTCTCACTCATAAGTGGACCTTGAACAATTATCATAATACTACAAGAAAAGGATTGTCAGTAGTGGGAAACTGCCGGAGGGGGTGGATATTGGCCATAGTAGGAATCTGCTGGGGGGGGCACGCATCATAAACAAGGGTACCTGCATAATGAACATTTGTATACCTAACCCTGAATTGTACCCCACATCTTTAAAATACAAAATTAAAATTTAGAAAAAAACACATAAAACTCACCTCTAATCAGATCAATTGATCATCTCGACCATCCCCTGGAACAGCTCAGTTTAGAAAGTGATTCCTGAACAGAGAGGTTAGAGGATGACCAAGTTCTGGGTTCCAACTCAGATGTCCTGGGAGTAAGTCTTTAATCTTTTTTACATCAGTCTGGTAATGTGTTGATGTTGTAACAAGGTTTGAAGGAGGCACAGCTCACATGAGCATGAAAACCCAATCATAACATTTATGAAACACAAAAGGATCTTAATCTACTTATTTAGAAGAGACTGAAGTCATTGTTGCTTAGGTGCTACAGACTTAGAGCCAGACAAGTTGGATTCCGGTGTCAGACCCTCCCATCCCCGGCCTTGTGACAGGCCCAAATCATGTGTACCCTAGGCCTCTACTCTAGAAGACAGGAACTCCTTATAGGTCAACTTCCTCCCTCACTTTATAAATGAGAGAAGTGAGGCAGAACTTGGACCAGAACACCAGCATCCTGACTCAGTGATGTTTAAGATTTAATGATGAATCTCCTCTTTCACCCCAGAGGAGGTGCAGAACTGGACAACTGGCAGGTCCAAGCTTTGTTGGTGGCTTTGGGCTAAGAAAACAAGGTGACCAGGATGGGTGGATCGGGCAGGACCAGTGAAAACCAGCAGCTTCCCACGTTTCTTGAAAAGAAGTGATTTTCTAGAACGAGTCGTATGCTCCCACTTAAAGAGAAAGATAAAATATATGGCGACGTTAAACTGCAGTGGGTTTCAGATTTCTTCCATCACAGAATCATTCTCAATCCTGCTCCTTCCATTACAGAGCACAATCAGGAATGTCCCTTGCTTTAGCACAGATTCCCCCAAAGTCACAGTAATTGGCAAATCAAGCACTATGCAAATCAAGTGCTAATTCCAAGCAATTAAAAACTGAGTCACAGCTATACTGCGGTTAATTTGAAATCATATTTTTTACATAATGCAAAACATGTCGAACAGAGACACAAAGACCAGAGAAATTCTCTTTTTTACTCCAAATAGTCTGAAAATCTTGGTGTGGCTGAACACACCTTTCAATCAATATCTGGCATCAGTGAAATGAAGTCATGTCATTTCCTGTCTTTTGCCTGACATAAATGCCAAAGGAGGTGGAATGATGATAGGGACAGGAAAGGAGAGGCAGGCAACACAGCCTGACTCTTCCAAATGGATCTGAAAGACTTAACGCTTCAGGGTCAAAGCAGCCAGCAGCAAACCTTACAGGCAAAAAGGCATCGCTAGGATGGAGAAAGGGGGTTCCCCCAAATCCTGTATCGAGACAGTCAGCCAATCTTCTATGCCAGCATGGAAACCCTCAAGGGGAGAAGGATGCCTCCTTGTTGTGACTTCAATGACCCAGAAACAAAGAAGCAAGCCCCTTTGGATGCCTGCCAAGAAAGACAATAGACTGCAGGGACAGGGACCAAGGAGGCAGACTGCATGTCCTTCCCAGACAATACCCAGGTGTGCCTCCAACTGACTGGGCCCCAGGGACACACCCGCAACCCAAGAGCTGCAAATGGCCAGAAGAGACAGATTGAAGACCCTGCCAGCATCCAGCTCCCTCTTTCTGCCTGGACTACTTTTTAAATCTCTGTGCTTTTTATGGTTCCTTTTCACTGCGGGGGGAATGCACCACGGAGGTCAATGTCACACACACACACACAAAAGCTTCAGAGGACAAAGAGACTTCAATGTCATTCTCTGCACAGGAACGGAAAGACATATGGCCCTTCTGTGACAGGCTGCAGGCAATTGGAGCCCAAGATTCAGGCAGCAGAAGAGAGGCTATCACTGAAGAATAAATCTGAGTGAGCCGCAAAGCAATCACTTTGGATTAAGGCCACTTTTCGGGGCCAGGAGGAACAAAGGCTATTTCCCAAAGCCCATAGAATGGATATCAGTTATCAGTTGTTTTTCATGACAAGAGAGGCCTCTCAGAGGGAGGACATGGGCTGTGCACACACCCGCTTACTGGGTAGGAGGTCAGGCTGTACCACCCGCGTAACCAGCCTGCCGTCCCCTGTGGCATCCAGTCCTCTGGGTTCTTACACACTGGCCCTGTCCTCCCCTGCAACTGCAGGCCAGACTCCCGGAGTGCCTCTCGGAGACCCACTCACCCACAGCCTTCAGACCGGGGTAGAGAGCAAAACTAGTCAGAAAGTTTCTCCCTACTCCCTGGGGCAAACAGCCCCCAACCTGGAGTTTTTCGTTTATGTTTTTGTAAAATCAGCATGCGCTTATCTCCAAATAAAAGATGGTTTTAGTTTGGTGCACAAGCTGCCTTCCCCAGCAGGAACTGAAGCAAGATTCACTCAGGCAGGACCAACCCCCTCCCCCTTATCCTGGGACTCCTATGTCTCAAGGGGGAGGGTGTGGCCGCAAATCAGACCTGTTCAGGATCCCTCCCTAACTGAATCACCATTAGAATAGATATCCGCCCCCATCTGCCTTCTGCAAGCTCTCTTCCTACCCCAAAACCTCTTTCTTAGAGTTCCCCCACCCAAATTAGAATAAATCCCTCCCTCTAAAGTCTTCTGCAAGGGAGAACTGAGCTTTTCAGGGAGATCAAGGCTTTTCCAGGGGAAGTGGAATTGTACCCAAGGCTCAGTGTGTGAAATTCATGGTGCTTAACACCAAGAAAAAGAGCAGCTTTTTCACAGCAGACCGATTACGATATAATAGAAATATGTCCCTTTCAGGACCAAAACCTTTCTGTAGAACCATTTTCTGGAAACCTTTCTACGTTAGCTCCATGTTGTCTGCCTTCTTAAACAGAGCATACCAAATGCAATTTCATCACCGCCAGCTGTCTCGGGGTGAGTGTTAAAACGAGGGAGTTGAGACTGGCCTGATTTCTTGTCTTTAGGGCCTCACTTTTCTCACTTGTAAATGGGGATAATAATACCCGCCTCGTGGTGGTGGTGCTTGTTACAACCAGAAACTAAATAAGGTGACGTGTGTTAAGCCCCTACACGTGCTCATAAGAAGCAAAGTCCAGATCCCTTGTCTCCTCCTCTAGGCCCACCGCTCCTGCCCCAAGCACCACCTCCCACACCCAGCGAGCAAGGGCTGCAAATAAAGCCAGACTCTTCCTTGCTAAGCTAAATGATTTCAGATTCAGACGCCTTTGATAGTTCTTCTAAATTCCTCCTCTGTGTCAGGCTGTCAGGAATTCTTTCTTGCTGCCATAAATGTCCCTGCTTGGAGCCAGTGCGTTCTTTCTGTGGCTCTCTAGCCTCGCACTTGGACTGCATGCCCTGGCCACCCCCCAACAGGGCCTTTGGGCACTCTCGAGTCTCCTTTACAGGCTGTTAGATGGCCAGAATTCTTTCACCAGAGCCATAAGATCAGATGGCTCTGGCACTGTGGTCTGTGAAATGCAAGAGGAAGAGCTCAATCTATATCTCATTTGGGCTGCAGGTCTCTGAGGACTCACTGGGATTACAATTGTACCTGGGCGGCAGGGCTGTTCCAAGAAACAAGAAGGAAAGACTGAATATTTCCTCTCACTTTCCTCAGATGTCCTGGGTTGCTTCTGCTTAGCCCAGGTTTGGAGATGAATACTGTCCTTGTAAGGATCTTTCTTGCTCATTTTCTTTCCATTCATAAAATCTGTATACCTAATCAATTGAGAATTACTCACTGAATACAATGTGTTAACCAAGTGACCAAGCTTTAACCCATGACTTAAGAAAACTACAGGTAAGGTGTGGAAAGAGAAATAAAAATAACCCCCTGAAAATAGGAGACAGGGCCTTGTATAGAAATGAGGTTTACTTTTTACCCTTTGACTATCAGATTGATTTTTTTAAACTTTGGGCATGTTTTGCTTTATATTAAAAAATAAATAAATGCAATGCCCTGCAACCCAAACATCCACAGCTAGTTTTTATCTTATGTAGGTGCTCAGAAGTGTTCCCCCAGAAATACAGGAAAAAAGAAAGGTGTTCATTGCAACTTTTTTTGAAATAGCAAAGAACTGAAACAACGAGAGTCCATATATTGAGAACAAGAAAAATAAGTTACAACAGTGGCACTGGTGATACTCTAAAGTCATTAGAAGTAATCAGGGGACAGTGTGGAAAGATTCTCTGGACCATTTAAGCAGGTAAAAGGACAATTGAGACATTAAGAGGCCAACAGATTGTCTTTTTGGTTAAATATTAGAAACAATAAAATATTCATTTGGGAAAGAATCACAAAAATTGTTAACAGTGGGTCCCTTTAGTGAGAGGACTTGGGGAAGGGGTTTTTACTTTTGTTTTGGATTATACTGAACACTTGCATTTTCTCCCTTTTAACCTATATATTAGGAAGAAAATGCCACATTACATTACTCAGATGTCCCAACCAAGAATAATTAGCCCACTCCTCCCAGCAACAGCCTAATAAGTTTGGGGGCTGGGAGAGAGGGAGAGCGTGTGACCCTAAGACCTCATCTTCTCTTTCAGGTGTGCAGTCTCTTGAAACTAACTCAGCCTTCTTGAGGACAATGCTCACTGTTTTGGGTTCCTCCCCAGTGTGGCATTTTAGCATATGGGAGCACCGGGATCTTGCTGGTGGAGATGGGCTTTGGCCCTTCGACCCCATCTGGGTCCTCATGGTCTACCCTGGGTTGGTCGGCTGGTTGATGGGTTCCTGGACGCCTCCAGCCTTGTATGACATTGGTCAGCCACTTGCCGTTAGAGTCCACTGTCAGGCCACTTGCCCCCAGATGTGATGCTCTGTGACTGATTTTCTAACCCCGGGCTCTGGCAGTCCCCTGGGCCCTCTCAGGGCCTCCAAGTGACTTACTGAGCTGTGTGGAACGCTCCAGATCAATCCATGATGGCCCTCCACTCCAGCCAGGGAGCCAGCAAGCCTGTCTCAGGGGTTTAGATGGACATCCCCTCCACGGCGCAGAGTCAGCACCAGGCTTCTTGCATAGGGCCTGTTTCTCTTGGTGGACCCCGAAAGAGGCAGGCCTCTAAATCCAATTTCTTGGGATTGCCCATGCCTTTCAATATAGTTCTACTACTCCACCTCCTGTGGTCCAGAGGTGGCATGCATGGACACTGGCATTGCACAGCCTCTCCCTCTTTTTCCACTCCGAATTCCCAGGGGAAGCTGCTCTACTTCCTCTTCCTGCCTGGTGGCAGCTTCCCTGCATTATACCCCACTTCCTCCCAGGGTATGGAGCCCCATGGCATAACATGAGTGAAAGATGCGAAAGGTGAGAGAAACTAGTTTACGTAGCAAAAGTATATTTCAAAATAGTATTTCTATTGCAGATATATTATTTTTCAAAGAAAATAGCAACAAAGATATCTAAATGGAAATATTTGGAGATTACGTTCTCTTCTGCGATCTCCTTAGTATTTAAAATAAAACCTGACAAACATGCTTTGTTAAAAAAAAAAAAAAGAAGCCGGGCTCGGTGGCTCAGCCTGTAATCCCGCGCCTTTGGGAGGCTGAGGTGAGTGGATTACCTGAGCCGCGGGTTTGAGACCCGCCTGGGCAGAGAGACCTCATCTCTACAATAAATCAAAAAATCAGCCGGGCGTGGTAGTACATGCCTGTAATTCCGGCTACTTGGAAGGCTGAGGAGGAAGGATCGCCAGAGCCCAGCAGGTCGAGGCTGCGGTGGCCGGGAGCAGCCACTGCACTCCAGTCTGGGGGACCGAGTGAGACTCCAACTCAAAAAAAAAAAAAAGAAAGAAAGAAATACGTATTTAGAAAAATCTACAATTATCAATTTAATCAAAAGAAGTTTAAAACCAAAACATATTCCAGCCCCAGTGAGTGAAGACTTCATGGCGTGGAGAGATTTGGGCTGAGAGAGGCAGAAGAATGAGATTTGGAAAGATGGGCACAGGAAGAATTCCCAAGGGAGTATTGTGAGACACAGGGTTTGGGGGGTTGGGGGTGGCCATTGGGGAAAGGACGGAAAATGCATGTGGAAGGTTCAGGGAACAAGCGGGTGGCTATGAGACTCTGACCCTAATCTTCCTGAACACGAAACCCAGGCCAGAGGAAAAATTTTTAAGCTTTTTATTTTGAAGCAATTGTTGATTTACAGAAAGTTGGGGGAAAAATTGCACAGAGCGGCCCCATTCACCTAGTTTTTTCCAAAGGTAACATCTTGTATGACTTGTGTAACTGTAGGGTAATATCACACCAGGAAACAGACATCAGTAGAATCCACAGAACATGTGTGCACGCGTGTGTGTGTAAAATCCTGTGCCATTTGATCATACAGCTCTGTTTATCTACAACCACGCTGAGGAGACAGAACAGCTCTATTATCACAAGATATCCTGTGATATCCTTCCTCTCCATAGTCCAACCCTTAGCAACTACTAGCCTGTTTTCCATCTCTATAATTTGTTATTTTAAGAATGTCGTATAAGTGAGGTTAGCTTTTTCACTCAGCATAGTTCATTGACATCCACCAAAGTTGTTGGGTGTACCAATAGTTCATTCCTTTTTCCTGCTGAGTAATATTCTACAGTATGAATGTACCACCGGATTTAACCAGGGGCTAGTGAAAGACATTAGTTTTTTTCCAGTTTTTGTCCATTACAAAAAAGTTGCTATAAACATTCATGTAGTTTTTGGCACGAACATAAATAGGATAAATCCTCCTGGGTGTAACTTCTGGGTCTTATGGTAGTTGCATATTTATTTTTTTAAAGAAACTGCCAGACTGTTTTCCAGACTGGTTGCACCATTTTACACTCTCACCAGTGATGTGTGAGTGACCCAGTGTCTCTGGATCCTTGCCAACAGTTGGTACTGTCAGCTTTTTACTTTACACATTCTAATAAGTATACAGTGATAACTCATTGTGGTTTAATTTACATTTCTCTCACGGCCAATGATGTTGCACATCTTTTTCTGAACTTGTTTGTGATCTGTTAAACTTCTTTGGTGAAGTGTCTGTTCATGTATTTGCTTATTTTCTAATTGGATTGGTTGTTTTTGATATTGTTTTGTTTTCTTACTGATCTTTATATATTTTAGGTAAGCCCATTCTCATATATGTGGCTTGAAAATGCTTTCTTCCACAGCTTTTCACTTACTTTTCATGGTCTCAACAGAGAAAGTTTTAAATTTTGATGAAGTTCTAATTATCTCTTTTCCCTTTATGCTTTTGGTGTCAAGTCTTAGAACTCTTCACTTAGCCTGAGGTCCTGAAATTTTCTGTTTTTGTCTAAAAAAAATTATAGTCTTAAATTTAACATTTAAGTCTTTTATCCCTTTTGAGTTAATTTTTATATAATGCATGAGGTCTTGGTCAGACTTTTTTTTTTAACGTACATGCAATGCTCCAGCACCATTTGTTGAAAAAGCTATCTTTCCTGCATTGAATTACTTGTGTACCTTTGTCAGAAATCAGTTGCCACCAAAATTGGCAGAGTAGAAAAATCCAAGACTTTGTCCCTCCTAAAGCAACAATTGAACTGGCATAAAGAGTCAGAATCAGTTTTTTTGGAACTCTGGAATCTAACCAAAAACTTACAACAACCTAGAGAAATTTTATTCGTGAAGCAAGTTGCTCCTAGGCTTCAACAAGACAGCCTCGTGACACCGCAATGACCTACTCAGCATTCCCACTCCCCATCTCAGTGGCAGCTGTGAAGGTGGTGGTCCACACCCCAGAAGCAGCATGCTGGCACCAGGGTCCAATACAGGCCTTACTCCCAAAGAATTGTGCTTGTATTTCACCTTTCTGGTCACTCCCTAAAGGACTGGCTCAAGGGTTTGCCTTTGTCTCGACCTCCTTGAAGCTTTCCCAAGGCCGAACTGGTTTCCTGGCTGTATAAAGTATTTCAAGGAAAATGTATTAGCTATCACCACATGAGGAAATGAATAAGAGTCAGGGAAAGCAGTAGACACACCAAAAGGCATTGGGAAAGAAAAGGCTGGGGAAGGAGATATGTGGAGGAATGAGAACTTAGAAAAGCTCTCCCATATACCGGGGGAGTAAGACGACCACACACATGCCCAGATATGCACACATGCTCAAAAAAACCTGAGGAGACCCTAAGCTTCTGCCTCTGCCTTATGTGTAGTCCCTACAAGCAGCAGTGAAGGTTAAGGAAGGATTGTAGATAAGAGTACTCCAACACAGTACCAACCTACAAAGACCGGGAGACATTTTGTTTGTTGTTTGTTTTTGTCTCCAGGTATTTGAAAGAATCTCTGCCAAATCACTCGCAGACTGCTAAGACAGTGGAACAGACACTTCATTAGTCAGGCACAACCAAGAATACAGTCTTTATAAAAAATATTTTAGAAAAGTCACTAAACAAAAAATTAAATATAAAACAGTCCACAAAAAGTGACAACAGCAAATCTTAAGGAAAGGGAGAGATGTGATCTCTAGAGTTACCACATTATAATGTACAAAATTTCAGTTTTCAAGAAAAAATATAAATTTTTGCATTTAGAGAAACAAGGATGCCTATTCATAGGAAAATAAGAAATTAATTGAAGAATGTCTCTGCAAGACCATTACTAAACAAAAACCATAAATCAAAGACTATGTTAAATGAGCTGAAAGAGCTAAAGGAAGTGATGGACAAAGGATTAAAGAAAACCAGGAAAAATATGTCAAATAAAGTATATCAGTATCAACAAAAATGTCAGTAAAAAGACTTAAATTCTAAAAAGGAACCTAATGAAAATAATAAATGTTAAAAGTATAATAACTAAAATGTATATATAAACAGGTAGAAAATAAGTTAATTAATATAATCCAGTTTGTGAAGCAGAAAGGAAAAAATGAGCAAAGTCTAGACCTTTATCAAGCATACCAACATACACATAACAGAAAACATACAAAGAAAAGGAAAGAAAGAATATTTTCAAAAATAAAGGCCAAAATCTCCCCGATAATAAAACATGAATGTACATGTACCCAAGAACCTCAACAAATTCCAAGTAAGATAAAATCAGAGGTCTAAGTTGACACACGTTACAGTCGAATTGTCAAAAGAAAAGACAAAGAGAGAATGTTGAAAGCAGCGAGAGAGAAGAAATATCACGTACAAGGGATCTCAACAAAGTTGAAAGCCATTTTCTCAGTGAAAATCATGAAATCCAGAAGGGAGTAGAATGCCAAATGTAAAATGCAAAAATAAAAAAACTGTAGGACACGAATTCTACATTCAGCAAAAAACCATCCTCCAAAAATGAAGATGAAATCTAAGCATTCCCAGATAGGAAAAGCTGAGGGAGTCATCACTAGTATACCTGCCCTACAAGAAATGCTAAAGAGAGTCTTTGAGGCTGGAATGAAGACACTAAATAGTAACCGCAGGCCACACAAGATACACTGGTAAAGGTAACTGCATATATAAATATAAAATATAGTATTTGGGGTTAGTCTTTTATTTTCTCTTTATATTTCAAAACAAATGAATAAACAATAATTATAAATCTTTGTTAATGGGCACACAAAGCAAAATTATGTAATTTGTGACAATAACATGAAGGAAGGAGACAGAGCTGTATGGGAGCAATCTAACGAAGTTAGATCGGTATTAATTAAAACTTGATTATGATAAGTTGAAGATTTAAATTCTAATTTCTAGAAAAGAACACAAGGATGAAATCAAAACAGCACACTAAAAAAACTGATTAAATACAAAAGAAGGCGCCAAGGGAAGAGGAGTTGAGAAACTAAAAATACATAAAGAATATAGAAAAATAGCCAGAAGTCTCTGTTTATCAATAATTATATTACTGTTAATGGGTTAAATTCTCCAATTAAAAGACAGAGATTGGCAGATTGAATTTAAAATACATAATCCAACTATGTGCTTTATACAAAAGATTCATTTTAGACCAAAAGAAACAATCAGATTGAAAATAAAAGGATGATGGGTATCACATGTTCTCACTTGTAAGCGGACCTTGAACAATTATTGTAATACTATAAGAAAAGGATTGGCAGTGGTGGGAAACTGCCGGAGGGGTGAGGAAGGAAGCAGAATTGGCATTAGTGGGACTCTGCCAGGGGAGGGGGGAGCACACCCCATCAACAAGGGCACCTGCATAATGAACATTTGTATACCTAACCCTGAACTGCACCCCACATCTTCAGAATAAAAAAATGTTTTTAATTCTCATTTTAACATCTCTTCTGGTAAATGCAAAGGTCACACTGAATTTCCATAGAAAGGACGCATCCTGGGTTTCAGTGACCTGAGTTGGGAGGGGTGATAGTGGTACAAAAAATAAATAAATAAAATAAAATCAATAAAAGGATGAAATATGATATTCCATGCAAGTACTACCAAAAGAAAGCTATAGTATCTATAATAATATCACACAAAATGGACTTTAAGTTAAAATTATTACAGGAGATAATCAAGAACATTATATATTGATAAAAAGTTAATCCATTGAGACAGTATAATCATTATAAGTATATACATAACAACAGAACTCCAAAACATATGAATTAACAAAGTGAAACTGGACTCCTATCTCATAACATGTATAAAATGATTAACTCAAAATGGAAAGCAATAATTGTTGGCAAGGAAGTGTTAAACTGAAACCCCTACACCTTGATGGCAGGGATTTATTTATTTGTTTGTTCGTTTGTTTGTTTTTATATTTATTTTTATTTTTTGAGTTGGAGTCTCACTTTGTCACCTAGACTGGAGTGCACTCCTGGCCGCCACAGCCTAGACCTGCTGGCTCCAGCGATCCTTCCACCTCAGCCTTCCAAGTAGCCGGAACTGCAGGCATGTGCTACCACACCCAGCTAGTTTTTGATTTATTTGTAGAGATGAGGTCTCGCCAAGTTATCCGGTTGGGTCTCAAACCTACAGGCTCAGGCAATCCACTCTCCTTGGCCTCCCAAAGTGCTGGGATTACAGGCTAAGCCACCGAGCCTGGCCAATGGCAGGGATTTAAAATGGTTCATGTCGCTGTAGAAAATATTTGCATTCCTAGATATAGACACAAAAGAAATTTAAAAGGTGTTCAACCCATACTTATAAAAGAATTTCATAACAGCATTATTCACAACAGTCAAAGGGTAGAAACAACACAAATGTCTATCAGTGAATGAAAGGATAAATAAATTGTGGTATATACATATGATGGAATATTAATCAGCCATCAAAAGGAATGAAGTACTGTTACATGCTACTATGTGCATGAGCCTCAAAAACATTACGCTAAGTATAAGCAACCAGACATAAAAGGTCGTGTATTCTACGATCTCTAAATAAGTGTATGGAATACTTACTTAGAACAGTAACGTCCATGAAGACAGAAAGCCGGTTGGTGGCTGCCAGAGGCTGGGAGAAGTGCACATTTTATTTGTGAGTAATTAAAATGTTTTGGAAGTAAAGGTGGTTGTTGCACAACATTTTGAATGTACTGAATGCCACTGACTTGCTCATTCCAAACTGGTAAGTACTTGGTGATGCAAATTTCACTTTAATAACACAGAAATTACTTGGGCATATCTGTGTGTCTATCCATGACCTTTTTATTTTGCTCCATTAATTGCTGTGTCTATCCTCTGCCAAAACCACACTGTCTAGATATTGTAAGCCTTGCATCAGGTAAAGTGGTTGCTTCTTCCTACTCTTGTCAAAATTGTTTTAGCTATTATAGGTCCTTTTCCTTTGCATAAACATTTTATTTATTTGTTTATTTTGAGTTGTGGTCTCACCCTGACATCCAGGCTGGACTGCAGTGGCACAATCATGGCTTGCCGCAGCCTTGACTTCCTGGGTTTGGGCTATCCTTCCACCTCAGCCTCCCAAGTAACTGGGACTACAGGCATGTGCCACCACACTTGGCTGATTTTTTTTTTTTTTTTTTTTTTTTTGAGATACGAGGTTTCACTATGTTGCCTGGGCTGATCTCAGACTCCTGGGTTCAAGTGATCCTCTCACCTCCCAAAATTCTGGGATTACAGGCATGAGCCTAATGTCTGGCCTAGTGATTTATTTTAGACCTGAGCGGTATATCTACAGGTTAGTTACATGGGCATACTGCATGATGGTGTGGTTTAGTGCCTATTGTGCCCATGACCCAAATAGCAAACATGGTATCCAATAGATAGTTTTTCAACCCTCCATCCCTCTCCCCTTAGGAGTCCTCAGTCGACCAGGCTTGGTGGTTCAGCCTGTCATCCCAGCACTTTGGGAGGACGAGGCAAGTGGATTGCCTGAGGCTGCGGGTTCGAGACCAGCCCGGACAACTTGGCAAAACCTCATCTCTACAATAAATCAAAAATTAGCCAGGCGTGGTAACACGTGCCTGTGGTTCTGACTACTTGGAAGGCTGAGGTGACAGAGCGAGACTCCAACTCAAAAAAAGAAAAGAAAAGAAAAGAAAAGGAGTCCTCAGTGTCTGTTGTTTCCATTCTTATGCCCATGTATACCCGGTATTTAGCTCCCGCTTATAAGTGAGAACATGCGGTAAATATAGTGTTCTATTTCTTTGTTTATTCTCTTAGACTAATGACCTCCAGCTGCGTCCACGTTGTTCTTTTTTAAAGCTGCTTAGTATCCTATAATGTATATGTACAACATTTTCTTTATCCAATCCACCATTAATGAGCACCTAGGTTGGTTCCATGTTTTCGCTATTATGAGTAGTACTGCAGTGAACATGAGTGCAGGTGTTTTTTGGTAGAAATATTTATGCTTTTTTAGGACTACTGGGTCAAATGTAAAACTATTTTTAGCTCTTTGAGAAATCTCCACACTGTTTTCCACATGGGCTGAACTAGTTAATGTTCCCACCAACAGCGTATGGGCATCTCCTTTTTTCTGCAACCTTGCCAACATCTGTTGTTGTTAACTTCATAATAGCCATTCTGTCAGGCACAGTGGCTCACGCCTGTAATCCCAGCACTTTGGAAGGCAGAGGCAAGAGGCTTACCTGAGCCCAGGGTCTCGAGATCAGTCTGAGCAACTTGGTGAGAACTCATCGCTACAAATAAATCAAAAAATTAGCTGAGCGTGGTGGCACACACCTGTATTTCCGGCTACTTGGAAGGCTAAGGTGGAAGGATCACCTGAGCCCAGCAGGTTCGATGCATTGCACTCCAGCCTGGGCAACAGAGTGAGACTCCAACTCAAAAAATAATAAAAATAATTAAAAAAACAAAAAATAATAGCCATTCTGACTGGTGTAGGGAATGCATCTTATTGTGGTTTTTACTTGCATTTCTCTGATGATTAGTGATGTTAAGCATTTTTACGTATGTTTGTTGACTTTTTAATGGGGTTATTTGCTTTTTTTCTTGTCGGTTCATTTAAATTCCTTATAGATTCTGGCTATGAGTCTTTGTTGGATGCAGAGTTTGCAGATATTTTCTTCCATTTTGTAAGTTGTCTATTTATTCTGCTGGTAGTTTCTTTTGTTGTGCAGAAGCTCTTTAGTTTAGTTATTCCTGCATTTGCTTTTGAGAACTCAGTCATAAATTTGTTGCTAAGACCAATGTCCAGAAAAGTGTTCCCTAGGCTTTCTTCTAGGGTTTTTATGGTTTAAGGTCTTACATGTAAGTCTTTAATTCATCTTGAGTGAATTTTTGGATATGGCGAGAGGAAGAGGCCCAGCTTCATTCTTCTGCATGTAGTTAGCCAGTTTCCCCAGCACCATTTATTGAATAGGATGTCCTTTCTCCAGGGTCTATTTTTATCGAAGATCAGTTGTTTGTAAGTGAGTGACTTTATTTCTAGGTTCTCTATTCTGTTTCATTGGTCTATGTGACTATTTTGGTACAAGTACCATACTGTTTTTATTACCATAGCTTTGTAGTAAAGTTTGAAATCCAGTAATGTGATGCCTCAGGCTTTGTTCTTTTATGCTCAGGATTTATAATATGTTTATAATAGCTTTGGCTATTTGGGTTCTTTTTTGCTTCCATGTGAATGTAGGTATTGCTTTTTCTAGATCTGTGGAAAATGACACTGGTAGTTTGATAAAGATTGCTTTGAATCTGTAGATTGCTTTGGGCAGTATGGGCATTTTAATGATATTGATTCTTCCAAACTAAGAGCATAGTGTGTTTTTCTTTTTGCTCATATCATCTTTGATTTCTTTCGGTAGTGTTTTTTTAGTTCTCATTGTAGAGCTCTTTCACCTCCTTGCTTAGATGTATTCCCAAGTATTTTACTTTTTGTTGATATTGTAAATGGGATTATGTTCCTGTTTGGTTCTCAGCTTCAGTGCTGCTGGTATATAGAAAACACTTCTGATTTTTGAATGTCGATTTTGTATCCCAACACTTCACTGAAATCACTTAACAAGTCTAGGAGTCTTTTGGTGGAATCTTTAGGGTTTTCTAGATATAGGATTACATCATCTGCAAAGAGAGATAACTTGACTTCCTTTTTTTTTTCCTATTTGGATGCCTTTTATTTCTTTCTCTTGCCTGATTACTCTGGCTAGGACTTCCAGTAATTTGTTAAGAGATTGAACATCCTTGTCTTTTTCCAGTTCTTAGGGGCAATGCTTCCAGCTTCTGTTCATTCAGTATTATGTTGGCTGTGGGTCTATCATAGTCGAAATTTATTATCTTGAGGTATGTTCCTTCAATGCCTAGATGGTTGAGAGTTTTTATTATGGAAACATGTGGAATTTTATCAAATGCTTTTTCTGTATCTATTGAGATGATCATATGTTCTTGTTTTAATTCTGTTTATGAGGTGAATTATGTTCATTAATTTGTGTATGTTGAATCAATCTTACCTCCCAGGAATAAAGCCCACCTGATAACGGTGAATGATCTTTTTGACGTACTGCTGGATGCAGTTTGCTAGTATTTGATTGAGCATTTTTGTGTCTATGTTGATCAGGGATGTTGGCCCATACTTTTCTTTGCTCATTTTGCCAAATTTTGGTATCCAGACAATAATGGCTTTGTAAAATGAGTTAGGAGGAAGGAGTCTTTCTGCCTTGATTGTTTGAAACCATTTCAGCAAGATTGGTTCAGCTCTTCCTTATGCCTCTGGTAGAATTTGGCTGCGAATCCATCTGGTCCAGAACCTGTAGATGGCTGTGGCTCAGCCTGTCATCCCAGCACTTTGGGAGGCCAAGGTGAGAGGATTGCCTGATGGATGCCCGGGGATTCAAGACCAGCTTGGGCAACTTGGTAATACCTCGCCTCTGCAATAAATTTTTAAAAACTAGCCGCGTGTGGTGGCGTGTGTCTGTAGTTCTTACTTGGAAGGCTGAGGCAGAGGGATTGCCTAAGCCCAGCGGGTCGAGGCTGCAGTGGCTGTGAGCATGCCACTGCACTCCAGCCTGGATGACAAGACTTCAACTGTGAGACTGTTGGAGTCTTGTGACTCCAACTCAAAAAAAAAAAGTAATGGCCAGTAGCAGTGGTGGCGGTCACAGCTGAGCTCTCAGAGGACCACCAGGCCCCAGCCACCATGTTCAGGTAGGGATGTATAGCCACCTCACTGTGGATTTGAAGCAGGCAAGTCCCAACTAGGAGGAAGCAGGTGATGGGGGCGGCCCAGCGCTTGCTACTCCTGTGTTTTGCAGCTGTGGAGCTGTGTGGGTAGTGCTTGCAAGCACCCAGCACAACTGCTTCTTCTCTGGCCTGGGGGCAACTGGAACAGGGGCAGCAGTGGTGGCCATGGTAGCTAGCAGCTGCAGAGGGCCCGCCAGAGAGGTCTGGCAACTGAGCTCTGGGAGAACCGCCAGGCCTCTGCCATGGTGTTCAGGTGGATGTGTGGCCCCTATGCTGGTTGTGGGCCTGAGCAGGCAATTCTCACCTGGGGGAGTGGCAAGATAGGGGAGGGGGAGAAGCGCCCTGAAGCTTGTGACTCCTGTTCATTTCAGCTGTGGAGTCTGTGTGCCCGGCATGTGCAAATGCCTGGTGTGACTGCTCCCTCCTTGGCCCAGGAACTACAGGGAGGACAGCAGTGGCAGTGGTGGCAGATGGCGGCTGCAGAGGGCCTGCAGAGAGCTCTGGCAGCTGAGCTCTCAGAGGACGGCTGCAGCGTTCAGGCAGATGTGAAGCTTCCACACTCCCGGAGGGCCTGAAGCAGGCAATTCCCATCTGGAGAAAGAAGCTGGGATGGGAGGATGGGGGTTATGCTGATGTCTCCTGCTCCTGCGTGTGGCAGCTATGGAGTCCGCACCAGGGGCACACAATAGTGCTTGGCTGCTTTCTCCCAGGCCCGGGAGGCAGCAGCAGCAGTGGCTACAGCCACTGTAAAGGGCTTTCTGCCCTTGGAGGAATGCTGAGCCTTCTCTTTGGCTGAGCCTTCTCCTTGGCAGGGCAGTGGCAGCCAGCACCATGCTGCATGGGGACCAGCATGGGCTCGAGCATTGCCTCTGCACAGTCACCAGACAGGTCTCCATGTTGGCCTGGGGTTCCAGGGCATCGTGGAAGCTTGCCCATGACTTGGATTGCAAGGGCCAGGTGGTTCCTAGGGGTTTCTCTCTTACCTCTTTACCACATTGGGGGGCCTCTCATGGTTCCACACCAGGTCCAGCGTGGCAGACTGTCTGGCTTCACTCTTCTCTGCTTTGCATGAGTCTGTTCATGTCTCTGGCGAATCCTGAGAGGTGATTGCTGCTTGGGGTTTTGAAATCTCACACAACTTTGGCCCCTGTCTGCAAGAGTGCCGCACACATTGACTGCTTCTAGTCAGCCATCTTGAATCCCCCCTCGCATATACCTTTTTAAATAAACCTGTCTATGTCCACAAGAAAACCTTGCTGTGATTTTGATAAGAATTGTGTTCAGCCTATAGACCTGTTTGGGTAGAAATTGACACCTTCGTTACACTGAGTTCTCCAATTCATTAGTATAGTATGACCCTCCATTTATTTTGACTTTTTTTATTTCTTTTCTTTCAATATTTTGGAAATTTTAGCATATAGACCCTGAATATGTCTTGTTAGATGTGCAGCTAAATATTTTATCCTCTTTCAAGAAATTATTAATAGTAATATCATTTTACTTTGGGATTCTACATATTTATTATCGGTATATTGAAATTTGATTGATTTTTGCCTGTTGATCTTGTATCAACCTTGATAAGCTTATGTATTATCTCTAGAAGTTTTGTTTGTATATTCCTTGAGATTTTCTAAGTAGATAATTATGTCACCTGCATTATTTTTTCCTTGCCAATCTGTGCCCTTTTTGCACCTTTTTATTTATTTATTTATTTTGGTCTTATGACACTGTCTAGAACTTCTGGTATTGGATGAGAGTGGTGAAAGTGGACATTCTTGCATTGTTTTTCAAACTTACGGAAAGGTCTTTCGTCCAGGAAAAATATTCAACAGCAAAGAAGTTCAGAAATGCACATGATCTTCTAGTAAAGCCAACAGGATCAAGGATGCAAGTCATCAGAATTTCTAAAGAATCATCCTGTGGAAAGGGAACGTTAGGAGAGGGGCAACAGCAAGTAAGAAAAATAAAAAAATTGAGGCAATGAAGAGGAACTGCCAACTCCAGCCTAAGCCATAGAACTGGGTGTCTCTCTGTGTAAAGGAACAAGTATTTGTCCAGAGAAGTCTGTGCTTACCTTTGGGTAACTACTGCCCTGTGGATTAGCAAGTCTTTAAGACTGCATCCTCAAGTTAGGGCTCTTTCTTCCATGGTTACCTAAGAATGGCAAGATTGCAATACAAAGTTTACCTGACCACCTTAAAACTGTGTTTCTTTATTATGAAAAGATCACAGGTAATTTGAAAGAAAAATAGAAAATTCTAAACAATCAAACATTCTGCTGTCCGAGGCTTCAGAGTATAATTATCTTCTCACGACTCTCTGTCCTTCCCATTGATCATCTCAGTACATGTTGTCAAATATTGAACTCATCCTTCTGAAAGCTCAGAGCTTCTCCAGGTTATTTTCATTGTCATGGATGTCTGCCTTAACATTCTCAGCCACTTCACATAGTCAAGCTTTAGCCAACTGTGATTTTCTTCACTGTCACCAGATTTTGGATGGAAATGAGCTTGTTGCCTCGAATTCTGCACTTACTGAAAAGGAGCAGAACGGATTCAGCTACTCTCACTCCCACTAGCCCAACCAGACCATGTAAAAAGGAAATAAAAGTCAGAAGGAGCTCTTAGAAGTAGGAATGCCGGGGGGCAGCCAGGGAGAGTTCATCTGAGAGGAATGTCCTTACGGAAGAATACCAGGGTTTTCTTCTCCTCTTTCCGTGGAGGACAGAGGGAAAAGAACTCTCCATGTTTTACAAGTCAGGTGAGGAGGACTCCAAGAGAAATCAGGAGCACTGGCTTCGTACTTTCTCTGGAGTGCTTCCTGAATAACAGGGACCTCCAGCCCAGAGCAAAGTACAGTGGGAGAGACCCTAGGTAAGACTGACTTGTGTCCTGGCGGTGTGGGGACAAGTGTGAACACAAAGACTTGTGTCTGCTCCTCGCCTGGAAATTCTGATGGAGCATCCAGACTGTGAGATAAAGAAAAATGGCAGTTGTCACCTGGCAAGGTGTAGGCATAGGAAAGCTACCCTTGGGCACAGTGACCTTGGGGACCATCTTTAGGATACCTTGACAAAGAAGGCTGTCTGCCAGGCAAGGGAAAGCACTGAGGGAGCTGTGGACGTGACCTAAGGTGAGGGAAGTCACAGAAGATCAGGTAAAAAGTTCATCACCCTAGTCAGGGGACAGGGCATCCCAGGAATCCTGCCAAACAATCCACAGAACATTCACAGCATTTTTCACCTAGCCTGCCTGACGACAGTAATGGTCAGTCACTATTAGCCAACAGATCACAACACCAAGTTTGGCTAAATAAAAACAGCTTTTTGCCTTTTTTCTCTCTGTTCCTCCCTCATCCAGAATAGCAATAAGGGGAAGGAAAGAAGGAAGCATGAGAAAAAGTTCCATTACTGCTGGCAGGATTCCCATCCACAGAATAATCTGGAAAGAGAGAAAACTATGGCTTTAAGGTGATATTAAGCTTTTGATTTAAACTAGATTGGGCCTTTAATTGCTTAAAAGTGAGTGGTAATTACCAAGACAGGATATTTGTAAACTCAAAAGCAATCGAGAAACTGTAAGATCAGCCTGAAGTTCATCAACTGGAAGGAAGAGAAAACCAGCCAGAGTACTGTGAAAAGAATCAGTGGGAAAAAAGACTGTATTTCTGGCTTGTACCCCTTGTACAGCCCATTAAAGAAATCAGTCATGTGATTTTTATCATTTGAACAAATGAAATAAGGAACACTCAAGCATCCCCACGACTAGCTCTGTCATATACTGGCATGTGGTACACGTTTTATATTTCCAAAAATCTTTAAACATTGGTGATAAAATTGAAGACCCATATTTGTCTTTATGTGTCCCTAACACTTCCTTCTTCAGAGGTGACCAGTGTCCTAAACTTGGTATTTATCATTCTGAACATATTTGTATACTGTTACTGCATATGTATTGAAGCACTGTTTTGCACAATTTAAAATTTTTATTAAGAATATCATGCTGTAAGAATCATTGTGCAACTTTCTTTGATTTACCATTAGATTCTTAAGATTTACCCAGTTTAACCATGGTACACACATACACATGTGCATATGCATGTGTGCATGTACACACCCAGAGAGAGAGAATGTTTATGCACATTCATTTATGAATTCATCCAATAGTTATAAAACTATTCTCTCAATATATTACAATTATTAATTTGCTTATCAATGGCTATTTAGACTATTCCAATTTTTGTGATTATAAGAAATTCTGCAGTACACAATCGTAAGCCTGTTTCCTTGTGCACATGTGTAAGAGTTCCCCTGGAGTATAAACCTAGAAGGTGAATTACTGGGTTATCTTTATTGGCTATTGCCAAATCATCCCAAGCAGTTGTCCTAATGTGTTCTCTACCAACAGTGATTGAAGGCTCCCAACATAAATTCCCACTTTAGCACCTGTACCTTCTTCTCTGAGCACCAAACTAACTGGTCCCAAACTACCTCATCTCCATGTATTCTACTTCTCATAAAAGGAGGAAACTCCAAAGCACTTAAGAGTGTCTTCCTACCCTTTCCTTAAGTTCTGACATTCTGAAATTGACTTAACTTCTTACAACCAAGCATCTGCTGTAAACCCCTGTCCATCTAAACATTTCAATATTTTATTTTATGTTATTAAGTTTATGGATGAAATGTCACTATTGTGTTCTATTAAATTTTATTCTTTACTTAGATTTACTTAGACATCTCTTTTCCTGGTCCCTCTACTGATAATTCTGCAGTTTATATATCAAATGTTTATATAGTGCTACTACATGCCAGGCACAGCCCAAGTCACCAGGACTACAGATGAAAAAGACAAAGTTCCAGTCAACACAGGACCTTTGATTTAGTGAAGAACTTATATGACAAAAAGCAATCAAATAAATAAAGTGAGAGATACCGATTCCATTTCTGGCTAAAGAACCCTGTGAGCAGTGCAGGGCCACTCTCGCCACTCACCGCCTGCCCTTTGGAGCTTTGGAGCTCTGGAGCTCTGGGCCCACCCTGGCTGAGGCATTCAGCACGTGACCCCATGCTTGTGTAAGGGAGCAGCATGCCTTAAGGAGATGCTGATCGGAGGCTCTCAGCTCCAGAGGAGGGAACTCCCAATGCCCTCCTCCACCACAGCCCACTGGTGGCATCCCGGATCCAGCACCCAGCTGTGTAGCTGATCCCCGGTGGCTCCCACATCACCACAGTCCATCAAAGTGGGTCGCCCAGGAACCCAGACAAGCAGAGAGAAAGAATCCGCAAAAGAGAAACTGCCACCTTGGCCATTCTCCAGGCAGAGATTTGCATTGCCCCCCTCATCTATCAGCTGCCTCCACCTAGGTTCCCAAGGTAACGTCGCTAAACAGGAGACGAAGCCCTTACTCTATGCTGAATCAGACAAAGGAAACTAAGCATCGCAGACCTCCCAGGCAGCAGGCTAAAAGAAAACCCAAGCTGCGAGTAAATCTAGCTGTCTGCAATGAAGCAAAGGGGAAGCTGGAGATCAGAGCTGAAGAGATTTTAGACACTCAGGAAAGATTCCAGAGCTAGTCTGATTTCTTATTTTGACTTTTGATTTTTATCATTTTGACTGTTTTGGTCACTTTTGCTTGCTTTTTGACTTACACTATCTGTTTGTGTTAGGCAAAATGCATCAAAAGGCAAGATTTTATTGGTCTGTCTTCGTGTAGCTACCAGTATTCTTTAGGGAATTTTGCTTGCATTTTTTTCCACTTCTCTCTGGCCTTGTGTCTCTTTTTCACCTGTTAGTTGGTATGTATGTCTGTTTTCCCTCTCATTTGTCTCTCTTTCTAACTTCCTATTGACCCCCCCCCCTTTTTCCATTATCTTCCTCTTTTGTACCTCCTTTTGTTCCAGGGACAAAACCTACATACCACTGCACAAACAGATTGTAAGGCAGTGGGAAATAGGTTCCAGTGGGCTCATACACCGGTTGGTGGATGCTGGAATCAGCATATAGATTCTGAATCACAGCTTCCCCCTCAATTAAACCTCAAAACTGCAAAAAGTACAGCCACAGCCCACACTCCAACCTCAAAAGTGAACAAAGCCAGAGGACCCTCATAAGGAAGAACAGATTGCACAAGCGAAGCAAAAGCAACCCCACCTTCCCTGAAAAACAGAATTAAAGAAGGGGAGGGAAAGGGGGAGAGAGAGAAAAATATACACAAATTAAGAAAAACCAAAAGAAGAATATGGGTCTCTCCCAGACCCCTGGGAGGGCAGACACTGAGAAAACTGACTTCAGAATACAAACAATGAAGAGCCCCCAGAATGACTGGTCTCAAACTACAAACCTAGATATCAAGACATTAATGGAGAGATTAAAAAGAATTGAGGAGAGACAAGAAGAAACTAGGAAGGAGCTGATAAATGAGATAACAGTAATAAAGAATACTGTGAATGAAATAAATAACAAACTGATAAGCATGGGAAGCATAAATACCAAAGCAGAAGAAAGAATCTCAGAGCTTGAGGACCAAAATATAGAACTAACCCAAACTGTCAAAAACACAGAAAACAAGTTCAAAAAGACAAAACAAAAGATGAGCAATTACTTCAAAAGACCGAACCTAAGAGTAATTGGCCTTCCTGAGGCAGAAAGAGAGACAGAAAACTTCCCTCATCCAATCAGTGATGCAAAAATTCAAACACAAGAGATTCAGAGAACCCCTGTAAGACAACAAATGAGAAGATCAACTCCTAGACACGTAATAATTTGCCTAAACAAAGTAGGCATAAAAGAAAAAATCCTAAAGGTAGCAAGAGAAAAAGGCCAGATCACCTACCATGGAAGACCAATTAAAATAGAAGCAGATTTATCTACAGAAACCCTGTAGACTAGGAGAGCTTGGAGCCCTATCTTCAAAGTCCTAAAAGATAAACAATTTCAATCAAGAATAACCTACCCAGCCAAGTTAAGCTTCATCAATGAGGGAGAATTAAAATCTTTCCCAGATATCCAATTCCTAAGAACGTAGGCTGCCTCTAGACCACCTCTACATGAAACACTTAAGAAAGTACTAAACACAGAAGAATAGGAAAAAAGAACAACGTTCTTCACAAGAGTACAGGAAAAAGAATAAAATATACATGAACCATCCCCAAAACCAAAAGAAAGACAAAAAACCAAGTGGAAGAACAACAACTCTACAAGAACTCTATGATAGGGACAAACTCACATTTCAATAATTACCCTGAATATGAATGGACTAAATGCACCACTGAAAAGACATAGAGTGGCAAAATGGATAAAATAACACCAGGCAACAATATACTGCCTTCAAGAGACCCATCTCACTAGAAAGGACATGCATAGACTCAAAGTAAGAGGATGGGAAACAAATTTTCAGGTGAATGGAACACAGAAGAAAGGAAGAGTCGCAATCCTAATTGCAGACAAAATACCATTTAAACTATCAAAAATTTAAAAAAGATACAGAAGGCCACTACATAATGATTGCAGGGGTCTTGCCCCTGCAGGGATCGGGGATCTCTGGCAGTGTGACAGTGTGAGCAATTTAAACTGGAGGGATAGATATAAAGAGAAAACAAGGGGGAGAAAGAAAGAGACTGGACTCCTGCTCAAGTGACCAGAAGTTGTTTAATGGATGTAATCCCAGGGGTTTTTATCCCCAAACTCTGCAAAGTTATCATCACGGGAACTCCGGCTGCTATGGTTACACAAAAGGTAGCATGTGTCTTTCACATGACCAGGTCCAGGTGCACACAGGATACCCTACAGTCTCAAGCAGATGTATTTTTCAAACATGAAGAAAAACATGAAGTTTTTATCCAGTTTTTATGTACTCTTAATTGTTTATAGCTATATAACATCATTACATGTTTACACCTGACACCAACATAATGATATATTACCTTTTACTATTTTATGCTAATTCAAACTAGTTTTTGTGAAACAGTTGTTGTTAGAGTTACACTCTCTTAGCACCAGTAAACCTAATTCAAATTTTATTGGCCCCCCCGAATCAAACTGAACTAACCACACTTCTATAATAAAATTATTGTTAAAAATTTTTTAATCTATATAAACTATATTTTAAAAACTATATGTATAAATTTCTAAAATCACATCAAGAGAACCTGTGACTTGCACTAAGGCTCGTCAATGTGACTAAAAGTTAAACATAAATTGTTTAAAAACCATAAACCATGGAAAATGGGAACAATATACTCACAAGATAGCTGTGTTCATTCTGATTTCAGAGTACTCTGTTAGAGCCAGCAGGAACCTTTCCTGGTTCCTTGTGCCAAATGGAAAAGGAGGGAAGGAATGGGGTCAACAGCTCCTGAACACATCCTAGTGGTCTCGGGGTCAATGGCCCTTCCTGATACTTAATGCTCAGGGGCCTCCATGGCCGGCTCCAAACAAATGATAATAGGTTCACTCCATCAATAAGAAATATCTATCCTAAACATATATGCAACCAACATAGGAGTGCCAACTTTCATGAAGCAGCTTCTACGAAAACTAAAGAAAGATATTGACTCGAACACCATCATAACTGGGGACTTTAATACCCCACTCATAACCCTAGACAGATCATCAGGACAAAAAATCAGCAATGAGATTTGGAACCTTAATGTGACCCTTGACCAAATGGACTTAATCGATACCTATAGAACACTCCATCCAGAGACCACAAATACACTCATGATCTACTCATCACCGCATGGAACATATTCTAAGATCGACCACATACTTGGCCATAAATCAAGCATAAGCAAATTTAGAAGCACCAAAATTTTACCATGCACCTTCTCGGACCACAGTGGAATAAAAATAAACATTAACACCAACAAGGTCCCCCCCAAAACACACAAAGACATGGACACTAAACAGCATGATGCTAAACAACTCCTGGGTCAATAATGAAATCAAAACAGAGATCAAAAGATACCTGAAAGCAAATGAAAATGAAGAAACATCTTACCAAAATCTCTGGGATGCCATGAAAGCTGTCATAAGAGGGGAATTTATATCCCTACAAACACACATGAAGAAAATGGAAGGATCACAAATTGACAGCCTAACAAGTCACCGAAGGAAGCTGGAAAAGCAAGGCCACAAAAACCCTAATTTCAGCAGAAGAATCCAGATCACCAAAATAAAAGCCCAAAATCCAGGACATAGAAGACAAAATGATAATACAAAAAATCAATGAAACAAAAAGCTGGTTCTTTGAAAAGATAAACAAGATCAATAGTCCCCTAGTTAGACTGACCAAGAAAAGGAGAGAAAAAACACAAGCACAATCAGAAACACAAAAGATGAAGTCACATCTGACCCTGGAGAAATACAAAGCTCATTAGACTACTATGTACACTTGTATGGAAACAAACTTGAAAACCTTTCTGAAATGGAGGACTTTCTGTCATCACACAACCTACCTAGATTGAAACAAGAAGAAATTGAGACCCTAAATAGACGAATAACAAGCAAGGAAATTGACTATGTAATAAGAAAACTACCTACCAAAAAAAGCCCTGGACCAGATGGCTTTCCAGCAGAATTCTACAAGACATTTAAGGAGGAGTTGATACCAATCCTACTGAAGGTATTCCAGGCAAT